>NW_005871063.1:11979904-12031318 GCF_000147115.1 Myotis lucifugus | reverse complement strand
TGGTTGAAGCATCGATCCTATGAACCAAGAAGTCATGGTTCGATTCCTGGTCAGGGCACAAGCCCGGGTTGCGGGCTCGATCCCCAGTGTGGGGCGTGCAGGAGGCAGCCAATGATTCTCTCTCATCATTGATGTTTCTATCTCTCCCTCTCCCTCTCCCTTCCTCTCTAAAATCAATAAATGCATATATATTTTTTTTAAAACCTGCATTTTAACAGGATTCTCAGGTGATTTCTGCATTACAATTTGAGAAGCACTACCGAGACAGTCCCTAAGTTCCTCTAAATCAGTGACTCTCAACATTAGCCTCCTGTTATAATCAACCTGGAGCTTTTAAAACTCCTGATGCCCAGGATGAACCTCATCCTAGTTCCATCAGAACCTCTGGGGGTCGGGCCGAGACATCATTCATTTCTAAAACCCGTCCATTCCAATGTGCAGTCAAATTTGAGAACCACACCATTGATGGAACTGGAGAATGAAAAGCAATCTTGTTTGTCTGCCAGTAGGTGAAGGTTTGAAGGCACTTGTTTTCTATGTTGCCACCCTATTAGACAATGTGTCATCAGCCATTGGGCCAACAGGAAACATTTTGGGCCAGAGCATTAAATTGCTTAACTCCACTGGATTTCAGGAACCTAATATATATTTGGCTCTGTTGCCTGGCCTCACTTGACTCTTGCTTTGTCATACACAAATAGGCGCTAACTGTTCCTGGTTCTGCTCTCTCTGGATGAAGACCTTAAAAATATAGCCTGTGGGCATTTAGGTTATTTTACCCTAAACTGGTATGCTCTGTTCTTATCAGATTTTCAACGGGAACAGAAAGATCTCCTGCATGGGTAATATGTACCAGGATGTGGATTAAGGTATTTTAGAGTGATAAACAGTACATCACTTAAAAGATATGGGTGGTATTTTATGTGATAGAGTAAGTAGAATAAAATGCAGTCCTTGACCACATTTGGGTCATTTTCCCTCAAAGCAGAGATTAGACTTGTGTGGGCATATGAGTTGGAACACTTGCTCTGTGAGCCTGTCCTAATATTCGCAAGCCTTTAAACCTTTTCCTGGGCCAGCCAAGTGTTTGTGGTTGATTGTTGATTTTGGAAAGAAATCATGCATTACTCACGTATGAAGAAGTGTTAGATTGTCATCATTCCTAGGGGTAACAAAGACTGCTTTTAATTCTGGATAATGTTTCTTAATTTTATGTCCAGGAAAGGGTGAACTGCATTTCCACAGACTTACCATAGGAATTTCTCTGTGCAGCGGGGCTGTGATCTATGGTGTTCTGGCAGGAGCAGCTTAGCTTAAGGAGAGGATGGAATTTATTCTAAATCCCTCCTCAGAGATGAGGAATATGTTTGAATTCTTTTTTTCTTCCTTTGTTATCTTTGTCAACTTTTAAATTTACTTAACTCTCTGATTCAACAAATACCACCCATCAGGCCTAACTTTACTACCTGTTGTTTGAATTTGTATCCCTTTCATTTGTCCTAAGTTTTCTTACCCCAGTAAGGCCGGGTCTGTTATCTTTGTTCTCCCCTATCATCCTGATTCCAGTCCCCGAGAGGGTCTCTCCCAGCACCTTGGCACTCTTTCATACAGTGGGGTTCGCTGTGGGATGACCCCACTCCATGCTGGCTTTCCTGAGGATGGCAGCAGCACTACACACAGCGTTCCAGACATGGGTGTGATTGTGGTCAGGACACAGCCTTCTTATTGGTTCCTATCATCTTTCCCCAATGTGCCCAGGAGTGTGTTGGTTTGGGGGTAAAGAATTTTCTTTTCCTGGGGGGTTTATTCTGTTGTACATTTGGGATGTGTTAGAGACAAATCATTTCCTCTCAGCTCCCTCTCCTAGCTGTAGCTGGGGAGTCCAATGGCATCACCCCGTCAGGGCCAGAGGGATTATTTTTTCCTAACTCTATTACCCAGATTAGTCAAGTTAACGAAATGATTACCAAATGGTCCTTTCCCTGTGGCTGGTAGGACCCAGTCACACTTCCTCAGAAACTGAATGAGGTGAGTATCCATGTAAGAGATGGATGAGCACATAATGCCCTATTATAAACTACAGATGCTGTGCACCCATCTCCAGGATTTATTAATCTAGCACAACTGGAGCTCTATACCCAACTGAGTGAGAACTTCCCATTTTCCTCACCCCCAAGCCCTGGAAATCACTATTGTGTTCTCTGTGTCTATGAGTGATGACTCCTTTAGGCATTTCATATAAGGGGAATAATACAGTATCTGTTCTTCTGTGACTAGCTTATTTCACTTAGCATAGTGCCCTCAAGGGTCATTCATGTTGGCACAAATGGCAGGATTTCCTTCTCTTTTAAGACTGAACAATATTCCATTGCATGTATTACACATTTTAAACGTCCACTTATCTGTACATGGACACTTGGGTTGTTTTCATGTCTTGGCTATTATAAATAGTACTGCCATGAACACAGGAGTGCAGAGCTGTCTTCCAGAGCCTGATTTCAATTCTTTTGGATATACACCCAGAGGTGAGATCGTTGAATTATAGAGTAGTTTTGTTTTTAAAATTTGTTATTGTTGAAAGTAATACAGATGAACCTTTTCCCCCCATTAACCCTTTCTAGCCCACCCCTCCCCCACCCCAGGCCTCACTACTCTATTGTCTATGTCCATGGCTTATGCATATATGCATACAGGTTCTTTGGTTGATCTCTTCCCACCATCCCCACTTTCCCTCTGAGATTCGAAAGTCTGTTCCATGCTTCTATGTCTCTGGATCTATTTTGTTGCTTTACTCTTAATTTTTAAAGGGCCCTCCATATTATTTTCTATTGTTTGCTTCATGGTAGATTGCACATTAAGTGTTCTTACCACACACACACACACACACACACAAATACCCCAAAACAAACAAACAAAATCAAATCACAAAAACTAGGGAACACCAGAAACTCTGGGAGGTGGTGAATATGTCTGCTACCTTGATGGTTGGTGATGGCATCAGGGGCGTTTGCATATATCTAAACTTTCCAAAGTGTACATATCTAAACTTTCCAAAGTGTACACATCAAACATGTATAAGGCTATTTAAAAATAGATGTATAAATGACTCCCATGCATGACTCTGTGGCTAAGGGTGAGAAAAGGGACACAATGTGAGAAAAGGGACACAATGAATCTCAAAAGGCAAGAGTCAAAAAGTTGAGGGAGACTGGATACCTGAGTGTTCCCATCACATTTCAGTGAATACTGGACCTCTGCGAGGGAAACCCTGCCGGTATTAAAAGCTGAGAGCCCCAAACCAGCGGGTAGTCCCTGGCTAAATACTCTCATCCCATATTATGGAAGACCTTTCTCTGCCAACCATAAAAGTAGAGGTCTAATCCTTAAACCATTGCAAAATATTGTAGGGACACCATTTCTTTCAGGTTGAAAACAAAATCCTGCCATAGATATAATGGAGATACTTATTGAATAAAACAAACAGTAAACTATGGCATTCTTATTACATGGAAGACCAAAAAATAAAGGTCCTCGGGCAATCCTCCTTGTTTCCATAAGTGTTAGTAGATGTTAACAATCATGTTTGGAGGTGGGGGTCAGGGAATCGATCTGTAGCATTTGGTAATTTCTGTGGTATAAAGACTGCCATCATGACTGATTTCAGGCTACTGAGTTGTTCACAATCCACTCTTGCAAGTACAGTCTATTGCCCAGTACAGCATTGTATACTAGGAACCAAAATGTTGTGTTTGTTTTTTTTTTTTGCTTTTAGACCTCATGTTCCTTTCACTTTCAAATGCCACAGAGATTTATTCATCAGAGGGTATCTCAAAGATATATTTTGATGTTATCTTCATAATCTACTCCTGCACTACTCTCTTCTTTTTCAGGGAGGGGTGGGGATTAGAATCACCCAAGGACTCTTCAGTAAAGAGTATTTTCCCACCTGGCCAGCATTCCCAGAGTTCCTGCAGAACTCTGAGTGTGAAAAGCAAGGCAGCTCAGTTAGCACCCGACAGTATGTTCAGCAGTCAAGGTGCAGAGCCAGAATCGTAAGTTAAAGTACCAAGAATGCATAGGGCTGATTTAAAAGTCACCTAGAGCCACGTTTCTCAAAAAATATTTCTTGTTAAATCCATCTATGTTCATGGCTATTACAAATGAACAAAAATATGATGGCTGCCTAGAAATGTTATGTCCTCCACCTCCTCGTTGAAACCTTAAAATCTGTGAATATTGACACCAGTTGAGTTTTTGCCAATTTTACAGTCTGTAATTTAAAATGTTTAAAAAATCTATTATACTCAATATGATTTTTAATTTTTTTTACATTTCAATTACAGTTAATGTTCAGTATTATATTAGTTTCAGGTGTGCAGCATAGTGGTTAGATCACTTATGAAGTGATCCATCCCTCTGATAAATCTAGAGCCCCTCTGGCACCATATAGAGTTATTATAGTATTGTTGACTATATTCCCTATACTGTACATAATATATATATATGCCTAAGTGACCATTATGACCAGACGACTGGATGACTGGCTGGTAGCTATGATGCACACTGACTACCAGGGGGCAGACGCTCAATGCAGAAGCTGCCCCCTGATGGTCAGTGCGCTCCCACAGCCAACCTTCTGTAGCCAGCCAACCTCCCATGATCCCTCCCCCCCGACCAGCCGGCCCTGATCGGCCCTAGTCGGGACTGGGTGAGACAGCCCTGATCGCCCCGATTGCCAGCCAGGCTGAGAGACCCCACCCATGCATGAATTCGTGCACCAGGCCTCTAGTGTGTGTGTGTGTGTGTGTGTGTGTGTGTGTGTGAATATCTATATATTTATATATATATATATATATATATATATGAGATACTTATTGAATAAAACAAACAGTAAACTATGGCATTCTTATTACATGGAATACTAAATTATTTATATATAATGTATTTATATATAATGTGTGTGTATATATATATATATATAATGTGTGTGTATATATATATATATTATTTATATATAATGTATTTATATATAATGTGTATATATATATAATGTGTGTGTATATATATATATTATTTATATATAATGTATTTATATATAATGTGTATGTATATATATATATATATATATATATATATATATATATGCCAGTTCCCTCCAACCTTAAGATTCCAAGATGCTTGAGAAGGGATGGATAGCAGTGTGATGGATCCCCTCTCATATCTCTACCTCCCCCTGAGAAAATCTGATCTAACCTGCCAAAGGCCACCTAATACAATAACTGGTAGGGTAGCCCTTTCCAGGTTGTAGAAACAGAACACAACTCTTCGGTTAACTAGACTTCATATTACAAAGTTGATATATATGTTTACTTTTTATTTGATCCTCTGAATGGCAAAGTCTTTTGGAAACTGGTTTAATAATTTGGAAGAGAAAGCATTCAATTAAAAAATTCGTTCTTATGTTCAAATACAGTGTTTATGGCTAGGTAAATCTGTCTCAGTAGCCAATACAAATACAATTGCCGAGGAAGTTAAACACATTAGAAATTGTATGGGATATATGGCATGTTTCTTAGGCTAATATTAAAATTGCATTGAATTTTTGGACCCACAAAATAGGCATACTAACCCTGAGCAGGATGTTATGAAAGGCCTGAATTGGCAGTAATATATTACATCACAAAATTCAAATTTTCTCATTCTTAATTTAATAGCATTGTTTGGATATCTCAAGATACTGGGGGACTAGAAAAATGAGATGAACAAGGCAAAATTACCCAAAGTAATCCACTAATTTATATATATATATATATATATATATATATATATATATATATATAATATTTATATATACACATATCTTATATTTGTATATATTTTTCAAAATAACAAAGAAGCACTGTATGCATGCTGCTTCCTATAAGACCTAGATTTTGCCATTATTTTGTGCACTGGATTCTGAATATATGAAATGTGAATTGCTATCATTTTTACTAAATAAAGTACAGGCTGAGGGAACCCTTATAATTGATGTTTGTGGTTAATGCTTTTTTATTATTTTCTGGTTTTCCATTATTCCAGAATTATTTTGTTAGTTATGACATTCTTGCTCCTAAGGAGGAAAATTATTAATTAGTGAGCAATGTATTTGATATAGTTTTCTAATAAATGTATTCCAATTCTGGTTAGTTTTACCTTAACAGAGATGCCTTCTCCATCAGCATAAATATGGTAGAGTTTCAATACAATATTGTGGAGGCAAATGTATACCTCCAGGATTGGCATATTTTCTTACTGAAAGAGTCCTACAGTCATCACTTAACAACTCAGTTTCCAACAATTTATAAGCCCATGACATTTCTCTGTATGTTTATAAATTGTTGGTGTCTTTCCTTCAGACTTAGATAAACTGGAGTTTGAATTCTTGCTTTGTTACTTTTTTAATGATGACTCTGAACAAATTATGTTCCATCTGTAAATTCTGTTTTTAAGTTTGTAAAATGAGACAAGCAGTACAGTGTTTGTCTTGTAGGTTTGTTGTGAGGATTATTCTATGTGAAAATGTACATAGAACATTTAACAAAGCCCTGGCACTTAGCATATAACATATTATATGTGCACATAAAGGCATAAGTATAGAGGTACACATAGAGGCATACCTGTATATGAGTGAATCAACATATATATGACCCTACACACACTGTGATTAAAGCCTTTTGCATAGTCCCTGCACAAGTTGGCCTATTTCTCTTGGAATCTTTGGATAGCTTTTTTAAAAATATGTTTTAATTGGTGAGAGAGAGAGAGAGAGAGAGAGAGAGAGAGAGAGAGAGAGACATATCAATGAGAGAGATCAACTGTCTTCTGCACTCACCCTGTTGGGGATCGAGCCTGCAACCCAGGCATGTGCCCTGACCTGGAACTGAACCTGGTGAATGGGACAACACTCAACCAACTGAGCCACATGGCTGGTCTGGATAGCTTTTATAGCCTAACTGTCTTCAGAGATGATGTCAACTGCTAAGAAGGAGAATATATTAATTCTTTCATAAAATAACTATTGCCTGTGAATAGACTTGACAAAATTTGGTTTCAGCAAACCTGTTTTATAGATTGCTATGTTTAAGTGCCCAGTGACCATAGAAACAGTGGAAATAGATTTATAGAATGAGAGCTGGAGGGGCTACCCTACCAAGCATCATCTAGTCCAACCTCATTTACGTAGGAGGAAACTGAAACCTAGAGAGCTAGAAAAATGACATTGAGGTTTCACACATTGAAATCAAGTACAGAATTATTTGCCTTTTCACGTTGACAGTTCTAAAGAACGCACTTCTTGTTAGGACTTGTATGATTAAAACCCAAAAACATTTTGAAGACAATGGGAACCATCCAATCAGGTGAAAATGGAACAAGTTTCTAAAGATGAGATATCTCAGAACCTACCTCATAACTTTCAATTGGAAATAAGAAAACATAGCAGAAGCAGGAAAAGATCTAGCCACTTTTTTTCCTGAAGGTCATGTGTGGTGGTAGATTAATTAGTATGAATTTTGTGAGGGTAGGAATGGTATCTAATCCCATTTTGGAACCTGGCTAAGAGGAGGCACATCAGAGTTTATATAATGAAGCATCTAAATACTCTAGGTTCCAAATTAATGTGTGAAGCACTTAGCACATGCTGGATAAATGTTTGGTAAATTAAATGTAGAGGTTGTAGTCATGCCAGGCCTCTTGGCATCATGGTAATGATTTTTGCACCACCATGCTCATACATTCTCTGACATGGAAGAAAACAAGGGAAACGATGAAGAGTATAAGGAAAAAATATTTTCCCACATCTGTCTTCATCCATAAAGTACAATTTACATACAAATGCATAAAATAGAAATAACACAAGCTAAGGAATCACATTTGGAACGCCATTAAAGAAAAGTTCATTTGTAATGTGTTTGTGTTTAAGAGTTTTACTCTTGGCAAAACCAAACTTCTTTTTGAAAGATAAAAGGTTTCTTTTTCAAATGTCTTCAAATACAGTGAGTCTGCAGAGCAGTTACCAATAGCATCATAATGTATTAATATAAGTGAATACAAAATATGTAAGCGTGAACCTTCTGAATTCCCATGTGACACAAAATAGATGGAAAAGATATTTGGCCCTAGCTGGTTTGGCTCAGTGAATAAAGCGCAGGCCTGTGGACTTAAGTGTCCTGGGTTCGATTCTGGTCAAGGGCACATGCCCGTGTTGTGGGCTCAATCCCCAGTAGTGGGGTGTGTGGGAGGCATCCAATCGATAATTCTTTCTCATCATTTATATTTCTATCTCTCTCTCCCTCTCCCTCTCTGAAATCAATAAAATATATTTTAGAAAATAGTTTTAAAAAATTAAAAAGAAAATAAATTTGAGTAAATACTTTTGAATCTTTAAAATGGACTCAGTTTTGTAAGTAGCCTGCTATGTGAAGGATCAAAAATGTGTATAAATGTGATATCCTTGGTCAAGCACCCATTCATTGCTTCTTCACACTGTCATTGAGAACCTGCAGTGTTCCAAGGCAGCAAGCAATTGCTATTGAGGGATGGAACCAAATACCCCATGAAGGGCTTTGAAGTTAGGACATCCAAATTAAGAAAGTGTTCTCTTGATCCTTTGTAATGGGGTGGGGATTATGCATGTAGCACAAAACTCTAATCATAGTAGTTTAAGCAAATAGGGGGCTTATTTTTGTCATGTAGTTCAAGTCTAGAAGTGGACAGTCCAAGATTGGTGGCGATGTTTTAAGGATCACACCAAACACCCATGATTCCTATTTCATCATTCTTGCCTAATCTTAGCATGAGTCCCCTCAGATTTCCGTATTCTAACTCTGGGCTTACAGCAGGTTTTCTCAACCTGGACACACTTGTATCTGGGGCCTGATAGTTTGTTGTGGGGGCTGCACTGTGCATTGTAGGATATTCGGCAGCATCCATGGACTCTACCCAATAGATGCCAATAGCAACCCCTCTCCCAGTTCCTACCAGTGTGACAACCATAAATGTCTCTAGACATTGCCCAACAACTCCTGGGAGCATCACTGCCCCAAGTGGAGAATCACTGGGGTGAAACAGAAAACTTGGTGATCGTCCATCCTAGTGGTTTTGCTGACAGTGAATTCTACTTATGCATGAAGACAGGAAGCAGACCGTGTGGGAGCTACAGGGGACCCTTCAGAGTGTTCACGTCTGCTTCACTCTAGTGCTGAGAATACATGTGAAAGCAGGCCCCTTCCTTTATTTGGGGGCGCTAACATCAGGAAAGAGACAAAAGCAGGAAAATAGCAGATATACCAGAAACGTACCCCTGAATCAGGGATGACACAGCAGGAGAAAGGCCAGTGAGAGTTCCCTTTGAAATTGTCTTCTCTTTTTGGTGAGTCACTTTTTTTTTTTTGAACAGAATCATTTCATCTGAGTTGGGAAAGCAGTAAATAATTAAGCTAAAAGAAGCCTCCAGAAACCGCCATCCCGTAATTCTGAAGTGAAGTGGAGCGCAGAGGCGTGGCCTCATCAGTGTAATGGGCCGGATGCAGGGCTGGGGGAGAATTGACTTTAATTATTCATCCTTGACATCTGGAAGGTCAGTTTGGCTTTTATAATTTGATTACATTTCGGATTAGCATACACTTTGTTGTCAAAGGTTTCTAAGGCCACCGTTAATTATTTAAGCACTCTTCAGATTACTTAAATCCATGGCTAATAAGTATATCAATTTAGGCCGGGGACAATGTCTACACATGGATCCCCTTTTCTTACAAAGTCTCTCTGCCCTAATGAAGTTTCCACATCTTTCATTTTTTATCTTTTAGTTATTTTTTTCTCCTCTGATCCTCCACCTCCTGATCTCTTTGTTCTTGTTGCTTTTTGTGTTTACTCTCACTGTTCCTCATTAGGGATTCTGTCCTGTCCTAGGAGTTTAGCCATTGGTCTGTGGAGCCCTAGCTAGTCCATGGAAAGTCTTCCCTAGGGTCCATGAAACCCGTAAAATTATTTGCCACAATTTGAGTGGATGAACCTGCTTTTCTCTGCAGAATGGGTCCTGAGGGACCCCTTCCCCCATCCAACACAGATTCCCAAAGGGTCCTTGACCTGAAAACGATTAAGAGCCAGGGAGGAGCATTTGCCTCCAACTTTCAGCCTAGAAGGTAGAGGGCACGTGTACAGGGGCACTTGCTATTTGGCAGGATCTTTGCCTGTTTTCTCATCTAACCCACACAACCTCTAGATGATATAGATGTTATTGTCATAGGTATTTGAGGATTCCAAGACCTGGAGAGACTACATAATCATTGAGGTGATCCAGCTTTCATAGTGGCTCAGAATTTAAATGATTCTTTTCAAGACTGACTAAAAAACCCTCTTTTGGAACTTCAAAAAGATTGGGGAATTGATAATCAGGCTGAAGTGGAGGAGAGGGAGGAAATAGAGGGAGGGCTCACGTTCTGTGCATTTCCCAAGGACACAATAAGCAGGACTCAAGTGGGCCAGCCCAACGAATAAATGGGCAAAGGACCTACGTAGACACTTTTCCAAAGAATATATTGAGATAACAACGAGTATGTGAAAAGGTACTGAGCACCACTAATATCAGGGAAATGCAAATCAAAACCACAATGAGATACAGCCTCAGACCTGTTAGGGTGGCTATTATAAAAAAGACAAGATATAGCAAATGTTGGCAAGGATTTGGAGAAAAGGGAACTCTTGTACACTGCTGATGGGAATGTAAACTGGTACAGCAATATGGAATTTTCTTAAAAAAATTAAAAATAGAACTACCATATGATCCAGCAATCCCACTTTGGGGTATATCTGTAAAGGAAACAAAATCGTATTGAATTATATCTGTACTCCTATGTTCAGAGCAGCATTACTCACAATAGTCAAGGTATGGAAACCACCTAAGTGTCTATTGATGGATGAATGGATCGGTATATACCTACAATGGAATATTATTCAGCCTTAAAAAAGGAAATCCTGTCATTTGCAACAACATGGATTAACCAGGAGGACATTATGCTAATTGAAATCAGCCAGACAGGTAAAGACAAATACTGCACTTATATATAAAATTCTTTTTTTAAAAAAGTCAAACTCATAGCAACAGAGTAGAAAAGTGGTTACCACACCCTGGGGGTTAGGGGGTGGATAAGAGAGATTGGTAAAGGGTATAAACTTTCAGTTTTGAGATGAATGAGGTCTGAGGATCTAATGTATAACATGGTGACTATAGTTAATAATTAAATTTGCTAAGAGAATAGGACTTAAATATCCACACATACAGACCAAAAGAATAGTTGGGAGGGATGTAAATGCCCTTATTGTGACTAAATGTTACAAGGCACATTGTGGGGCTATTTCATCGTGTGGTCCTTTGAACAATGGCATACGAAAACAAGTGTCAACAGCAGTAGGCTGTTGCCAAGAGTGGCATTTGGTATCGTGGAGGATGGATTACAGGCTACCACAGCAACAGCCACGGCAGGCCTGTCCCCTGTTGGGATTACAGGAGCCCCTTGCCTCTCATCTCTCATCTCAGACAATGTAGCACTAAGCCTGGTAGCTATGGCGGGTGAGAGTGAAGGCTGTGACATCTAGCTTCCAGTGCTTCTATGTGATCTTCCTTCTCTCTTCTCTTTGCTTTTTCTATATAAAAAGTGACAATTAACATGTCTTTTAAAGGGGAAAATGACATAAATCATTGCAAATGAAAATAATCCAGTTAACGAACAAGAGAAGCCTATCTGGAAACCAAGGGGTATTGTGTGTACAATGAAAAGTTACACTCATTAAAAATAAAACTTTCTGGTTTTGTCTTATATTCTTTGTTTTTTATTTTGTTTGATTTTTTTAAGTGCATGTGATAGTGTTCTGTGTATTTGATGAAAAAAATATTTTATAAAAGATGAATAGGAGGTGTAAAGAAAGAACTTTTAAATCTAGAGTCTCTTGACAGATAAAATGAAATGTACTGAACCTTGAAATAGGGAGCTAAATAGAAATTATTATTATATGATTATTTTATTATGGCATATAGTGGTCATAAATAGTGACAGAAAGTGCATGAGCTTGACCTTGAATTGTGTGAGAAGGTTGTTTATAAGACTTAGAAAATCTCATATGCCAAGAGAATATGTGTTTTCTAGACTAGGAGTTGATGATATGAACTGACAACTCTGGATTCAAATTTAGTGTGATTTTTTTTTTTGTAAAGAAAAGAGAAATTTTAAATAGAAATAACTGGCTCCTGGTACTTAATTTGAGACCCATTTTAATACCTCAAGTCTAAATGAATGAAAACCATATGGATTACATCTTCCTTCAAATATCCAAGTGAAAAAAAGAAAAAAGAAAATGGAGAATATGTATTTGAGAAAATGAAGGAGTGTATTTCAAGTTACTAACACCCGCATTCATACTCTGGTTGATTTAACCATTTGAAATGGATTTCATGCTTCTATTTGTGGAATTTGTTTTCTGTCATTTATATACTATTTTAGAAACTCTGTGATCATCATTTTAGGATATTTAAAAAAGCTCAAATATCTCCTGCATTTAATTCTTTCCAATGCAATGCTAAAACTAAAAGGAATGAAAGTAGCTTATTTAAAATAGAGAGGGTTTGGGAGTGTTTTAACCAACACCTTATCCTTGTTAATATATCTATTACTTTTTTTTCTTCTTCAAAGTCTACTTGTCTTAGGCAAATATATTTATGGTCCTTTCTGGATAACTTCACTCCCATTTCAGATACTTTTCTCAGGTTACATCTGAGCTTGGAACCATGTTTTTCCTTCATGCCAGTGGTTCTCAACCTGTGGGTCGCGACCCCTTTGGGGGTCACCTAAGACCATCGGAAAACATATTGAATATATAATTACATATTGTTTTTGTGATTAATCACTATGCTTTAATTATGTTCAATTTGTCACAATGAAAATACATCCTGCATATCAGATATTTACATTACGATTCATAACAGCAAAATTACAGTTATGAAGTAGCAACGAAAATAATTTTGTGGTTGGGGGTCACCACAACATGAGGAACTGTATTAAAGGGTCGCAGCATTAGGAAGGTTGAGAACCACTGCTTCATCTCTCTCTTTGATTTTGAGAGTGGCCTTGGTTGAGAGCGGCTGTTGGCCCAAAAGCACATTGGAGTTGTAGATCTAGATGTGAATGGGAGAACAGTGTGTCTTCAGCATCTTTTGAAAGCTTGGTTATGGAGGAATATAAGTCCTTTTCTGAAAGTGGTAGAGGGAACCTAATCATACAGCTTGTTATTATGGCCCAAAGCCACACAGAAATTTTTGACATAGTCAACTTAGGTCAGTATGCAAGAGTTTGGTCACATTGTCTCTTTAGAACCCACGTATTCAAAAACAAATAGGAAAAAAAAAGACTCATGTCCTTCATTTGCTATAAATATTAATTCTTTAAAGAAGCAAATGTATTCCTGTGTTCAAGTGGTATGGATTTTTGAAAGCTTTTAGAAATCATTAATCAGATATCCCAGTTCTTATATACACATAGTATCATAAGAAATAAACTCTGGGTCAAGACAATGTTTTTCTACTTCTTTCTTCTAAAATAAGAATTTAAATTATCTGAATTCCTTTACTACATAAAAAAGTATAAATAATAAAAAAGGGTCCTCCCACAGTAATTGGCTTAATTTTGATAAGATGCCATCCTCAGTCTCACTTTGCAGAATGTTAGATAACATTTTTATGATTAACATAAAAATATCTGTTAACTTTTTCCTTAAAGAAGTCCAGAAAAGGATTTTATTCAGTTGACAAGAATAAAGGTGGAAGTTAAAATACAAAAGGTAATGGCATTTATTAGCTTGTCAAGTTTATTACTGATTACTCTTTATGTATTCATAGTTGACAAATATTCTGATCTTGAAACTGAGTAGTAAGTTTTCAAGTCCTATTTTCAAGTACTGATTCTACCAATTACCCAGTGAATGATCTAAGCCTAGTCACCTGGTGTGTCCTTGCAAACATTTTTTTTCAAAATTTTTGTTTTCATAGAACATACTTTTCTGAGGTAGAAAATATGTATAAAAATAAAAATATTTCCCTTGCCCTAACCAGTTTGGCTCAGTGGATAGAGCGTCGGCCTGGGGACTCAAGGGTCCCAGGTTCAATTCCGGTGAAGGGCATATACCTTGGTTGCGGGCACATACCCAGTGGGGAGTGTGCCGGAGGCAGCTGATCGATGTTTCTCTCTCATCGATGTTTCTAACTCTGTATCCCTCTCCCTTCCTCTCTGTAAAAAATCAATAAAATATGTTTTAAAAAAATATTTCCCTCATGGTATTGTTGATAATCAAGTAAGGGATATTTGTAAAAGAGTTTAGTTAATTTTTAAAAGATAATATTAATGGTTGGGTTAAAAAACAAAATTGGCTGCACCAGTCTGCATTCCCACCAGCAGTGCAAGAGGGTTCCTTTTTCTCAGCATCCTCCCCAGCACTTGTCATTTGTTGATTTGTTCATAGCCATTCTGACAGGTGTGATATGGTACCTCATTGTTGTTTTAATTTGTGTCTCTTGGATGATTAGTGACTTTGAGCATGTTTTCATATGTCTCTTGGACTTCTGTAGGTCCTCTTTTGAAAGGGGTCTATTTAAGTTTTTTGCCCATTTTTTGATTGGATTGTTTATCTTCCTTTTGTTAAGTTGTATGAGTTCCCTATAAATTTTGGAGATTAAACCCTTATCAGAGATAACATTGGCAAATATGTTCTCCCATGCAGTGGGCTTTCTTGTTGTTTTGTTGATGGTTTCTTTTATTGTGCAGAAGCTTTTTATTTGGATGTAGTCCCATTTGTTTATTTTCTCCTTAGTTTCCATTGCCCTAGGAGCTGTATCGATAAAGATATTGCTGCGACAAATGTCTGCCATTTTGCTGCCGATGGCTTCTTCTAAGATTTTTATGGTTTCCCGCCTTACATTTAAGTCCATTTTGAGTTTATTTTTGTATATAGTGTATGTTGGTGGTCTAATTTCATTTTTTTGCATGTATCCATCCAATTTTCCCAACACCATTTATTGAAGGGATTGTCTTGACTCCATTGTATGTTCTTGCCTCCTTTGTCAAATATTAATTGAGCATAATGGCTTGGGGCGATTTCTGGAAAACAGTATGGAATTTCCTAAAAAAATTAAAATGGAACTTCCATTTGACCCAGTAATCCCACTTCTAGGAATATATCCCAAGAAAACAGAAACGCCAATCAGAAAGGATATATGCACCCCCATATTCATAGCAGCACAATTTACAATAGCTAAGATTTGGAAACAGCCTAAGTGCCCATCAGCAGATGAGTGGATTAGAAACTGTGGTAAATCTACACAATGGAATACTATGCTGCTGTAAAAAAGAAGGAACTCTTACCATTTCCAACAGCATGGATGGAACTGGAGAGCATTATATTAAGCGAAATAAGCCAGTGAGAGAAAGATAAATATCACATGATCTCACTCATTTGTGGAATATAATGAACAACATAAACTGATGAACAAAAACAGAACCAGAGTTATTGAAGCATCGAATAGACTGTCCAACCTATGAAGGAAGGTGGGGGGTAAGGGGGTAAGAGATCAACCAAAGGACTTAAATGCATGCATATGAGCATAACCAATGGGCACAGACATCTGGCTGGTGAGGGAATGTGCTGGGGGTTGGGGGCAGCCAGTGAGAGGTCAAGGGGAGAAAAAGGAGACTTATGTAATATGTTAAAGAATAAAAAACTAAAATTAAAAAAACAAAACAAAATTGAACTGAATAAAGTTTAAGGATTTTATTGGCTTTATTCAGTGATTCATGAATTGGGCAGCATCCAATCTGTCAGACAGAAAGGAGCTCCGAAGAGCTGTGAACACTAGCTACCACAGGATATGTAAAATATATTCAACCAAGACTGGATTTTCCTTAGGTTACATTGTTAAATATTTATACTGTAGATCAGTTGTTCTTAACATACATAATAGTCCATTTTTTAAAGAACCAAAATAATTTGGATTGCCTCCTTTCCCACTGCCTACAAAGATGTATCAGTTTAAATGAGATATTGTGAATAGGCCCCATTAGTTTCTGTATGACACACATAATGTCTGATATGGTCTGATCCTACAAGTCCCTTACCTTATAATTGGAGAAATGAGACATACATGCCAGAAAAAAATCCATACTAATACAGGGTAATATGTGATAAATATCAAACAAGTGTAACTGACATCAGGGTGTGTAGAGTTTAGGGAATGCAGAGAACACTTTGAACATGATGCAAGAGACACTCGGTTCTTTATCTTTCATTCAATAAATATTTATTGAGAACCTTTTCTAATCTTAGCATTCAGCCAGATAATGTCCCTGTTTTCATGAAGCTTACTTCCTTTAAGGGAGGTAGACATAGTAAAAAGAAATAAGATAATTTCAGATAATAAGAGTTTCGTTAGAATATGAAACAGGGCAAGGTGGACTGAGTGAGGGATCTGGATACTATTTAATCAGTGAGGCCTCTCTGAGGAGACATTTATACTGAGATGGATGTCAGGAGTCAGCCATGATGTGTAGAAAGAGAATAGCAAGCAGAGAGACCAGCCAGTCTAAGATAGGAATAAGTTTAAGGTGTTCAAAGTTCTGAAAGAAAACAGTGTGGCTAGAAGGATTGTAATAAGCAAGGAGAGAATGGTAGAAAATAAGGTTAGATATGTCTAGATCATGAAAGATGATGGAAGTCAAGGGGAAAGGTTTTCATTTTGTTTTAGACGACATGGAGAGACATTTCAAGATTTTATGCGAAGAATTAAAATAATATATGTGTCTACTAAAAAGACAATTTGGCTGGTAAGTGGAAAAAGAGGAGGAAAGTCAACACTATCAGTGCTATTATGAGCACTAGAAAGTCGTGGTAATATGGAAATCATTGGGACTCTGACAAGAGCCACTTCAGTGGACTGGTGGCATATGAACTCCCAACAGGAGTTGGTCGAGTAGAGAACACAAAATGAGGAAGTGGAATCCGTGAAATACCCCCGAAACAATATGCTTTAAAGCAATATGTTTTCAAAGTTAGAAGGTGCTTTAAAGATGATCTAGCCCAGTGGTCGGCAAAATGCGGCTCGTGAGCTACATGCGGCTCTTTGGCCCCTTGAGTGTGGCTCTTCCACAAAATACCGACTTCTGCGCATGGGCCACGAAGTTTCAATTGCACTGTACGTGTGCGCCCGCACGTGGTATTTTGTGGAAGAGCCACACTCAAGGGGCCAAAGAGCCCGCAGTTTGCCGACCACTGATCTAGCCCAACCCTTGCATTTGACAGATAGCTGAAATAAAATCTAGGGAATTCAACTAGTTGCAGAACCAGGGCCAGATGCCTAATTTACAGTTAGCCATTCTGTTTGTAAAATTGTATTTATTGGGGTGACATTGGTTAATAAGATTATATAGGTTTTAAGTATACAATTCTACAATACATCACTTGTATATTATATTGTATGTATACCACCTCAGTCCAAATCTCATCACCATTTATTTCTTCTTTACCTTCTTCTACCTTTACCACCCCCTACCCCTTCTCTCTAGCAATCACCATACTTTTGTCTGTGTCCATGAGTCTTTTTTTTTCTTTGCTTAATTCCTTCATCCCTCTCACCCTGCCCTGATAAAATAATAATAATAATTGCATTTATTGAGTGATTACTAGGTGCTAGGTACTATTCCAAGAGATTTACATAAATTCTTGACTTTAATCCTCACAATAAACCTATGAAGAAAGTTCTATTAAAATCTCCATCTTATAGTTAGAAAAACTAAGGCACAGGATATTGCAGTATCTTGTTCAAGGTCATACATCTAGTAAGTCCTGCTGAGCCAGAATTCAAAGCTCAGATACTGAGATGCAATAGGTCATATTCTCAACCACTATACTATTCTATTTATTACCCCATTTTGTTTCAATCCTTAAAACTCCTTTTAAATTATCTTCATAATTTACTGTGTTAAATTTCTTAGGTCTCCAATCCCTTTTAATCTCAATACATCTGACCATTAATTACTCTTTGTAGAAAATACTATTTATGTTTAAATTTCTGATTGAGTATTCTTAATTTTTATCCATGTTTACCCATGGTAAAAGTAGCTACTATATTGGCATGAAGTCATTGCTCATTGAAACAAGGTTTCTGTGAAATTGCCTCATCATTGACTGACCACCATAAGAACACTGTTTGTGGAGAAACGGATGTAAAAAATCATTACTCATGTGTGTGCTTGCCTGTCTCTGAACTTCACCTCTATCAGGTTACTCATTAAATTGCTTCTTGCCAACACTTAAATTGTAAAAGAGGTAATATCTCTTGGGCAGAAACTTTAGAGCATCTACCACATGGTTCTAGGCAGTAGAGATTCAAAATTCTTCCTAAGGATAAAGGTTTTTTTTTCTTTCTTTCTTTTTTAACCTCTTAAATAAAATAGGGAAATTTCAGGAAACAATAGAGCTCTCTTATGTCTCTTGATTTTTTAAGATCTGAACTTCAAGATCCAACTGAATTTTCATTGAAATTTCCATGCTCCCCTCCACAGCTGTGGTCTCAAAATATCACTTCCATTTATTTTAGCCCAGGGAATAACTGCTCGGCAAAACCACAGAGTCAATCAGACTCAAAGTGCCCCAAATCCTTCCTGCCTTGGAATTTTCCATCTACAGATCAAAAGATTTTATGCCCGTCAGCAAATTTTTAAATGCATTTGCTCCTCGTATGCACAACTTCCATTTAAAGACTCTCCTTGGCTGACTTCTCTGATGAAGTTGTCTGCTTGCCAAGAAAACAACATTATTGCAGACGTTTCAAAGGGGCCTGCAGGTCCTCTTTGACATTGACCTGATGTTTCAGATAATGTCCAACTTCAGTTCTGGAGAAACCACTGTTCTTTGCACCAGGGGCAATGGAATTGGTTTCCAGTGTGTGCAAACTGTGAGATAATAGAAACAAATATAAACTTCATCAATGAGCAGGTCATTTAAAAAGAGAAGTAAACATACAAGAGAAATCACTGTAATCTATCAAAATAATGTCATGTCATTAACATTGGTTTTAAGAGCAGTTTTAAGCTTACATATGTGGAGTGGGGTTGAAAAAACTTGAAATGTTTTTCTTCTATCATTTTTTAAAAACTGAGTTTATTTGAATAATCTCAATTGCCTTCTTTTAATGACAGGAAATACAATACATGTAACAATAGATTTGGAAAAGAAAAACTGAAATTCGCAAGGGTGGTAATCTTTTGGAAAAAGTTACTATTCATGAATTATGGGAAAGTGATGGGAGCCAATATATCACTTTTCTTTGCTCCAAGTTTTCAACGCTCGGCTATAGCCAAACCAGGCCTTATAATAAAATCATGATGACTTTTCAAAGCAGGGAGGGCAGCAAACACATATTATTGAGCCTTTATAACCTCAACAGTAATAAAACACCTTAAGCCCATGCTGTCTTCATGTAAAACTTCCATCTATTTTTTAAAATTTTTATTGAATTTATTGGAGTGACATAGTTAATAAAATTCTATAGGTTTCAGTTATACCATCTATAATACATCATCTGTATATCATGTGTTCACCACCCCAAGTCAAGTCTCCTTCCATCACCACTTATCCATCTATATCCCTTCTACCTCCCCCAACCCCCCTTTTTTCTCTGGTAATCACCATGCTGTTGTCTGTGTCTATGAGTTTTGTTTTTTCTTTGCTTAATCCCTTCCCTTTTTCACCCAGCTCCCCCAGCCCTCCTCCCCTCTGACAGCCATCAATCTCTTCTCTGTATCTCTGAGTCTGTTTCTATTTTGTTTATTTATTTTGTTCATTAGATTCCACATATAAATGAAATTGTATGGTACTGTTTTTGAAGCAACTTTTTATTTCATTTTATCAAATCAGTATGTTGTATTAAAAAATGGGGTTGAATAAAATTTGACCTAAATATCCATTTTTTATTTCTGTATTTTGACTTAATCAATACACCAAAGGTGAGATAAGCTTGCTAATTTATTTATTGAGTGTTTGTTCTGTACCATATAGTATTTATACTTCTCTTTTAAAAAATATATTTTATTGATTTTTTTACAGAGAGGAAGGGAGAGGTATAGAGAGTTAGAAACGTCAATGAGAGAGAAACATTGATCAGCTGCCTCCTGCAACCGAGGTACATGCCCTTGACCAGAATCGAACTTGGAACCCTTCAGTCCACAGGCCGACACTCTATCCACTGAGCCAAACTGGTTAGGGAAGTATTTATACTTCTACAAAATGTAGAAATAATTTTCTGCTTTTCTCAAGAGTTCCCATTCTAAGAGTGCTAAATTAAACAGATCTAGATGAGTCTTTTGTCCATTTTCATGTTTTTTTCCTTTCCTTGGGAGAAGAGTTATAGTTTCTGAAATGATGGGAACTTTTGGGGAAAGTTTTTTATGAAGAAGGAGGGAATGAAGAAGTGAACAGTAGGGACAGCAGAGCTTGCTTGGTTGGCAGTGCAGAGATTTCACTACACAGCGAGAGAGTGAGTCCCTCTCAACTTTATATATCATTCTTCCAGGAAGAGGTACATAGCCTTGGATTTTTTTATCTTGTTCTTACATAGCAAAGAAAAAACTGTGCTCACAGGACCACTTTGACAACATGCAGTGTTCTCATATGTTGTTTGTTTAATGGACTCAAGAGTCTATGAAAGTACAAGAAGCTCAAGTCCATAAATAAAAGCTTAAAATCATAAGGGTTAATCTTAGCAACAGGTGAGAAAGAGATGTACTTTGTCTAATGTCAGATGGGAGTGACCCCAAACTAATTGCTGATTACCCAAAAACATGTGTATATATTTTTAGCAATTAGTGGAGCGATCAATAGAAAACATATATATTTAAATAGCCATATGGTTTGTTTTACTAGAATTGAAACTGCATGTCTCTCCCACTCTGTCAGGCTTTTACAACTTCAGAAATTATATCTATATGCATACTTTTATTTCATTCACTTTGATTATTCTGAAAAGTGAGTAGAATTAGCATGATATCCAAATCATATTTAGTTCTATTGCCAGAAAAGTAATTGAAATAGAGCAGAGGTATTTTTATTGTTTTAGAAGTAGTAGGAAGTCTGGAAACTTTATTGGTTTCAAACTATTTTAATTCCTTTAAAAATAATAGGTAATATGTTAGAAATAGATGATTTCAAGAATATTAGCAAATTCAAGCTCAATAGTTGGGTTCTATAGTGTTGACTTTCAATTTAATCAAACATCTAAGAAATCTCTGGTGTAATGTGTATCTTTTCCCCATGCCCAACAGAAGCAGCCATGACCACAACACCTATTTTAATGCAAGTTACTTCTTGAAGCCTTATAATGAAGAATTTACTTTTCTATTCATGAAATAGTAGTCCTGTCTGCTCTAAAAGACTCCTTAGAAATGTGAGAAAGATAAGTTATTTTTTTCTGAACCTAGTCATCAGCCTCATCTATATAAAATGCCAGTCAGGGTAGGCCCATCAATATTAGCTTTGTCTGGATACAGAGGCAATGATGCCATATTGGTATAATTAATTAGGTGATCCTTCCTATCAATTATTTTCTTCCTATTCTTGATATCATATCCTTTTTCTCCTATAGAAAAAATCAAACCAATCATATAGAAACTGAAATGAAGTTTCTCAGGCAAGAAAACATAAGTAGCACAACTCTCAGATTCCATTAGTCTCTTTTATATAGCAAAATAATTGACACCTTCTCTAGCAAATTAATAATGTTCACTCAGGCAATTTTTTTTCAGGATGAAGGTGAAGTCTTGTAAGTCAAAATAACAATGAAATTCATGACAATTGGACCAAGAACTCACTCTTGGACTCCAAGACAGTTTTCTTGAATTGTTCTGTCTTTAATTAGTCCAAGAACTCACAGTGCCTTTTTTCTAGCTTCTTCAACAACTGTAATTAATCACAGAATTTGGCATTAATCTTTCCACCAATGCCATGAATACTCTTTGAATGAATGATGATGATTTTTTTGTGTGTTAAGTCTTTCTTCCCTGAGGCTATAAAAATTTCATAGTTGAGTTTCTCCACATTCTTCAAAGCTTTCTTTCAACTTTGGCTAAAAACAACATGACGGGACAAGATTCATTAAATGGGTCTTTGAGTTAATCTGCATTCAAATATGTTGTGATTATAGCATTTAAACCTGTTAATCAGAGCTTTTGGCTTTTGGAGAAAGAGTTTTTGAAAGTTGCGTCTATGAGAAAGGTAGAAAAGACTATGACTTGATTAGAGTATTTGGGACAAGCAGGCATCCATTCACATAGACCAGTGGTCAGCAAACTCATTAGTCAACAGAGCCAAATATCAACAGTACAGCGATTGAAATTTCTTTTGAGAGCCAAATTTTTTAAACTTAAACTATATAGGTAGGTACATTGTTATTAACTTAATTAGGGTACTCCTAAGGCTTAGGAAGAGCCACACTCAAGGGGCCAAAGAGCTCCATGTGGCTCAGGAGCCGCAGTTTGCCGACCACGGACATAGACTGTTGAGACTAGGGTCAGCCTCCCACAGAGCAGGCAAAAGGAGACAAGAAAATCAGAAAATAGGATTAGTTGTCTATTTTTATTATTCTGGGATTCCATTTCTAGATAACCAAAGAATCAAAGTCATTTTCACCTCTTCCTGTATTGATATCTAGAACTTATTACCCAAGTGGTGTGGCAGGACTTACACGATGAAGAAGATTCAGCATTTTCTATCTGGCTTTTAAACTTATTCTTTGTATAAACTGACTCTCTATCCTCCCATTCCATCTGCTTGAAATGGAAACCAGCCAATGCCCCCCTCTCCTGATCTTAATCTCTTTGTACATGGCAACAAACTTCACAATTATTGCTCTTGACACTTTTTTTGTGTGTGTTCTGTTCTCCAATTTCCCTTAACCACACCTGAATTTCTTTCTTCTTTTCTCTTCCTCCCTCCTTCCTCATCTCTTGTATCTACCTGCCCTACCCCATAGTTCTAAATGCCCTTTAGGGGGCTCCATCACACTCCTTGCCTGTTCTAGTCTTTTTTCAGTTGGCTTCCCCAGAGACTTCTCAACATAAAGATGATAGACGAGAAAGGGAAATATAGTTAAGCAACTTAGGGATTTTTTAGCTTTTGGAGAAAGTTCAAAAGAAAGTTGCAAAGCCTATGGGAAAGGTTTAGAGAAAATAAGATAGCCTTATTGATTCAGAGCTAATGGGAACTGAAGGTTGTTTTACAGTACACATTGAATTAAAGTGCCCGAAAGGAAAAACAGCAGATTAGTTCCCAAAATAATGTTATGTAGGAAAATACATGGTCTAATTGATATAAATTCTGTGTCATTGTGATAAAAAATGTTTTGGTGGGTAGGGAAACAAGAGGTAGAACCAGATTCAAACTTAAAATGAACCATTCCGCCCTGGCTGATTGGCTCAGTTGGTTGGAGCATAGTCCTGAACATCAAAACGTTTGAGTTTGATTCCTAGTCAGGGCGCATGCCTAGATTGTGGGTTCGATCCCCTGTCCAGGTCCCTGTGGGGAGCTACCAATCAATGTTTCTCTCTCACATTAATGTTTCTCCTTTTTCTTCCTTCCTCTCTCTAAAAAATCAATAAGAAACATATATTCGGGTGAGGATTAAAAAAAGAAGAATCAATCATACATGAAGATAACTGGATTAAAGGGCAAGCAGAATAAATCCACCACAGGAATACTTGTCCATTGCATTTTCACATTACTAACTTGGACAATTGTTTCAGTGCCTATGTCTACATTGTTTACCTGACCATGTGGGTTATTCTCACTCGTTATATTTGTTGTTCATTCGTTATGTGCCAGGTGCTTGAAAATAAGTATGGTTCTAAAATTAATTGAATACCTCCCTGAACAGGCCCCATATCAGATGCTTTATATTTGTTAATGTAATTAATCCTATCCTGAGAGGTGAGTTGGATGATCCCTGTTTTACAAAGGATAAAACTGAGGTTCAGAGTGGTTAAACAAGGTCACATGCAACCAAATATTAATGATTGGACTTCAATTCATGCCTATCTGACTCAATTGGTCAGCATTTCACCAATTACTTAAATTTGCAGTTCCAAGTCCATTATCAAAAACCATGGTGTCCTGCCAGGAGAATTGGGGTTTTTAGCATCAAGTCCGGGAAGGCTCAGAATATATCTGATATAAAAGGGAGTTGTAATTTTTAGGTCACATGTTGTAACAGGGTCAACAGATCATGCAATCTTTACTCACTTGTCTAAAACTGGCCCTTTTAACTGGGGTAGGGAACAGTAAAGTTTACTTAAGTATTTAAGGATAATCTCCTACCTTGATTTACTTAACAAACAGTTATAAGGAGCCTACTATATACAGGGCAATGTGATAGACGATGGCAATACAAAAGAGAGAGAGAGAGAGAGAGAGAGAGAGAGAGAGAGAGAGAGAGAGAGAAAGAGAGAGAGAATGAAGCTCAGACTTCAGGATGGGGGCTGGTTGGAGGTGGGCAAAGGGGGTATATGGGAGACATCTGTAATAGAGGCAAAAAGAAAAAGAACAGATTGTGCTCCAGCTCTGTCACTTACTCTTTAGTTATCAATGGGGAATTTACTTAATCTCTTTTAAATCATGGTTTCCACACCAGTAAAAGGGATATAATAATTCAAGCTCTGCACATCTTGAGGATTAAATGAGTCAGCGTGTGTAAATGAACTTTGTAAACAGCAAGACATCACTCAAATTGGAGGTGCTTTACAAACAGGGATGCTGGCATGTTATTGACTCAACAGACCCCATCTACTGAGTCAGCTGGGAGATGGCTATTTGACACCACAGAGATCCTCCCATAAGGAGACATTTGGCCTGCTGCTAACTTGGGTGCCAGGCAAGTATGTGCCAACCAGAAACTTCCCGGTCTACCCTGACTCATTCCAGGCTTTTCTGTCTCTGGCCCTCTGTAACAAACTTGATTTTTAGAGAAAGACACCATAGAGAGGAGCATACTTTTAAAAAATATATGTTTTTATTGATTTCAGAGAGGAAAGGAGAAGGAGAGAGAGATAGAAACACCAACGATCAATTGGCTGCCTCCTGTATGCCCCCCACTGGGGATCGAGTCCACAATCTGGACATGTGCCCTTGACCGGAATCGAACTGGGGACTCCTCAGTCTGCAGGCCGACGCTCTATTCACTGAGCCAGAACAGCTAGAGTATGAGCATACATTTTGACCACCTTTATCTGTCCTCCCTCCCCCTTCAATGTCTGAAAATCACCAATCTGTTCTCTGTTTCTACGAGTTCGGATTTTTAGAGTTCACATATAAGGAGGATCATATAGTATTTGTCTTTCTCTGTTTGACTTATTTGACTTTGCATAATGTCCTCAAATTTCATTTATTCTATCACAAATGGTAGGATTTCCTTCTTTTTTCATGGCTGAATAACATTCCAGTGTGAGTGGATGTATATATATATATATATATATATATATATGAAATTTTTTTTATCCATTCACCACTTATTGAACACTTAGATTATTTCCAAATCTTGGTAATTGTAAATAATGCTGCAGTGAACAGAGGGGTACTTGAGATAGCGGTGTCATTTCCTTCAGATAGATACCCCAAAGTAGAATTGCTGGATCATATGGTAGTTCTATTTTTAATTTTTTGAGGAACTTCCATATTGTTTTCCATAGTGGCTATAGCAATTTACATTCCCACCAACAGTATAAAAGGTATATCCTTTTTCCTACATTCTCTCCAGCATTTATTACTGCTCATCTTTTTTTATAAAAGCCATTCTAACATGTGTGAGAGGTTATTGCATTGGGGTTTTGATTAGCGTTTCCCTGAGGATTGATTACTGACTTCGAGCATCTTTCCGTATACCTATTGTCCACTTGAATCTGCTCTTTGGGAAAATGTCTGTTGAAGTCGGTACCTTTCAGTTAGTGTGCAATGCCTTTCCACTTCTGGTTTTGATGAATCATCAGTTGCTTAACAGACACAACTGGGAGAATACTGGGAAAGAAGAAAGAGATGTGGTGGTAGAAGTTCATGTGTTTGTTAGTCTGCGATACTGTTTAGTCTAATGGTAACTCGATTGCATTTTCTTCTGCTTGGGAGCAAGTGGCATTGGGGGGCTGGGGTGGGTAGCAGATTTGTGTGTTGACAAATAAATTGATTTCTCTGCTACCATCCTAATTTAAGTAAAATAATTAACTAACATTAATGGCATTGAGGTGAAGATGGAGATGAACTTGCATTTATCAATTTTTGACAACCAAAAATATTCATCTTTCATTGATCATTAATTTGATTTTACTTCCTACATCTATTCGTTTGTCTTAGGTCCAAGTCCCCAGAACACAGCCTCTGAGACAGAGATTTGCACGAGAGGGGTTTACTGGGGAACAGGACCACCAGGAGTGCAGGGAACCTGAGAAGCTGACTGCATGCAATGCAGCTGCAGCAATGGTCACAGCCAATCAGCTCTGGAGCTGATGGCCCTGTAGAGATACCTTGAATCCAGGCCATGGGCAGGTCTTCCACCCTGTATCAACCAGCTGAGGGATGTGGGTGCATCCTGTGAAGGGGTGTAACATTAGTAGCCCCCTCAACGGAGGGAAATTGCCAGAAAGGACTCTGCTCTGAGCCAAACTTCAAGGAGCTGGGGAAAGGCACGCCTCTGCCCTTGGTGGCGAACCTGGGAACAACACACCATAGCAGCCACTAAAACCACTAGGAATGTGCATGTTGGTCCATATGTGAGAGCTGCTATGAAGAAAAACACAATATTTTATTTACTCAGATATTCTGAGTAATAGTAACTAAAAGTTTGATTGTCAAATTTCAAATCATTCAAATACAACAAATATGCTTAAAGCCAAGGTTGTGTGAGTTCTAATTTTTTTTTTCTGGCTGCCAGAGATGAAGGAAGAAACAATCCCAACCTCGTGGAGTCTTAGGAACAACACTGATTAGGCAGGAGAAGCATAGAGGTGCACATGAATAAGAGAACTGCTTACAGTAACACATAAACCTTTTATCCGTTCTATCACTGCACTGGCCTGTGTGCCATTTTCTGTCTCTTGGTTGCTATTGTTTCTCTGGTTAATCCAAGAGTGGTTATTGGTGCCTCTGGGATGCAGGCATTTAGATGGTGGCACCCAGATGAGTTCTTGGGTAGGTAGGTGGGCTTGGGAGGAGAGCGGGCCACTGACAGATTCCCTGAGCTAAAGGATCCCTTCTGCTTCTCTCTCAACACCTGTGCTACATCCCACAGGATCTTTTTGAAAATTTATTTTTCAATTAAGGTTGACATACAATATTATATTAGTTCCAGGTGTACAGTATAGTGATTACGTATTTATATACCTTACAAAACAATCACCCCATATGCTAGTACACATCTGACACCATACATAGTTATTATCATGTTATTGATTACATTCCCTATGCTGGACTTTACATCCCCCTGACTAGTTTTATCGGTGGCAATTTGTACTTCTTAATTCCTTTCACCTTGCTGTTGGTTCCCCTTATCCTGTGGGCAGTCGTTTGGGTGGGATATCAACGAAAGGACTCCTACCTAGCTGCCTCTCTATGTTCTCAGGAAACTCATGCATTCTTTTGCAGGATAAGAGGGAATGGAAAACACATCCCCACCTAGCTGGCTTTCTTTTCTCATACTCTAGTGCACATAAGTCACCAAGCCTACTGCAAGGACAATTATGGGGCAAAGGGGAAATCTCACTCAATATATTGATTTCTGCATCTACAAGTGAATAATTATCAATTCACCCTTAGAACTTGATACATTACCCAAGACAGAGGAGGAATTGAGTAGATATTGATTGAGTGAGCAAAGGTTAGCTGCTCAACAAACCTTTACAAAAAATTATTTTTAACTCTTTAAAAATATTTTCTCAAGTTAGAGCTAACATGCTTCCATTCCATCTTGTACTCTTTTCATTGGGGAACAACATCTGTTCCCCAACCTCTTTAAACGGCATATTATATACACCAAGACTGCAATTAAGTAACCCGCAGCCTTCTCCTCTTTTTGGCCAACCAACATTATTTCCGTGATTCCTTCCTCTTAAGCCTGGGTTTCCAACTCTTTAATCATCTCTGCTCTCTTCTGGATCCAAATGTCCCACTTACTTTTCAACTGTGGAGACCCAAATGGAAATCTATCATAACGATGCTGTAAACGTTTGGCCAATTTCAGGGGAAACCAACATCTGCTTGGTCTTTCCTCATTATCTTCTCGCTGCCTTTTCATTAAGGAGTTCTCAGGAAAAGCTGTAAAATTTCTTTTTTAATTAATTCAACAATTTCCCTTCTAGTGTAAGTCTTCCTGTTTGTATGCACACAATTTCTATGCAAAAATGGATGAGTTTTTAACCTCACAAACAAACACCTTTACACAATATTTTAAAATATCTTGCACATACTTTTAGAATCTAAATGCACAATACTAGCCTTTTTTAACTCTTTAAAAAATAATTTTGTGTATTAACTCGATGGTGACATTGTTTTGCATAAATTATTTTTCAACTTAAAAACATTTTTTTTCTTTACTTGGATCTTTTTCTATGCTCTTGGTATAGATCCGATGACTAAGAATTAAAATAATAACTGGGCCCTAGCTGGTTTGGCTCAGTGAATAGTGAGTTGGCCTGTGGACTGAAAGGTCCTGGGTTCAATTCTGGACAAGGTTGCAAGCTCAATCCCCAGTAGGGGGTGCAAGAGGCAGCAGATCAATGATTCTCTCTCATCATTGATATTTCTCTCTCTCTCTCTCTCTCTCTCTCTCTCCCCCTTCCTCTCTGAAATCAATAAAAATATTGACTTAAATAATAATAATATTAAAATATTAATATTAAAATAATAATAACTAGTATTACGTAGCACTCACTATGTGGCAGGCAGGTGTTTTAGATGTATTAACATATTTAATCTTCATAGCAACCCAATTATCAGGTGCTATTGTCATTCCCCATTTTTCTGATGAAGAAATTGAGAGACAGAGAGGCTAAAGACTTGCCCAAGATGGCGCAGCAAATGAGGTTGAGAGCTGGGATTTAAACACCAGAAGCCTAGCTCTTGAGCCTGTGTTTTTATCATGACCTACTGTCACAGGTTTATAAATATAAAAAGATGGACTGACTCTTTTGTAGGTTTCTCTTTATTAGTGGTCATTAATATATACAAACAGAAGTTTTCTTTGTATTTAAAGATGGTTATTATACTGTAATTATTATGCTTGATTACTGATATTGATTTGACTGAACAAATGACTCATGGTAGTTACTTTCTGGTATTCTTTCATTTCTCCCTTACATTAAGGAAGGTTCACTTGATAAATATTGGTGAATCTAATTTCCTTTAGGAAATATTGAGCCCATCTTGCCATCATGAATTGCAAATGCAACTTCCAGGTGCCCTAGAAATTTGCCCAAACAGCTGCAACTTGTGTCTTGGGCTGCTCACAAACACAGAAGACTGCTTGCTCTTCTTGTCCTGAGTATCACTCATCTCAGAGTCAGTTTCCCAGAACAGATGGTTCTATTGTTACCGCACAGGTCTTCCTGTGGGGCTTTTGGAAACGGTACTGCCCTTTCAGAGAACACTCGAGACCTTTCCAAGAGAAGTGTCTGAACTATTAAATTGGTGTGTTGAGACTCCAGCAAACTTGTTCCCTCTTCAACTGTTTGGGTTGTTCTTTATATGTTTCATTTAAACTTTGGGGAAAATAATGTCCTTGCTGAAGAAAAAAAAATTATATTCCAATTTATTTTATTTGGACCAATATATTGAACATAATATTCAAAACTGCTCTAAAACCCATTCCACAAGTAGGGGCTACACCTATTTAAGAGAGAAGCTTATCTGAGAAAAGCCATGGGCCCATTTCCAAATGTACCTTTGTCCTTGCCCTCTGTGCATAGGACAAGAAACAATATTTACAATCAGATGCAGGCATTTTGAAGGAATTTTAGCAAATGCTCTTTCACCACATCCTAATGTTATAAAACATTCTCTATAATGATTTCTCTTAAAATATGAAATGCATGCAGTTTTATGGTAGAACCTGCAAATATTAGGACATACATAAGTAATGCATGCATTTCCTAGTGTGCTATAATTTTTAAAATGCTCACAGCAAAATATTAGCAATGTTTATCTCTCAGGAATTAGGATGGGGACTGTTGGGGTTACAGATGCAGACTTTGACTTCTTGCTTTATTCATTTCCTCTATTGTCTGGATTTCTTTTTAAACCCTGTGCATGGTATTTTATTACAAATAGTTATCTGAGCAGTGAGATTATAGGCCATTTTGTTTTCATACATTATTCTATCTCAAAAATAAATATTATTTAAAAATGCAAAGTGCTTCTTGAACTCTCATGAAAGTTTAATCAGTTGATATATTTAGGTTGTTGGTTAGTTTGACTTGGAAAGGGAAAGGTGCCTACTTGACTACTTTAGAAGTTTAGCACTGAAAGGACCCAACCTAACTGCTTTACAATAAGGAACTGAATTTAAATGACATTAAATTATTTGTTCTAGTGGCTGCTAGTAAGTGGCAAAACTAGAACTACAATCCAGGTCCCCTAATTCTAGCCAGTACTTTACTTATGAAACCTTCCCTAAGTATTAATTATTTATATTTTCAAAATAGTATTATAATTTGCAACTCTAAAAATTTGCAAGTATAGTCCTTTCATTTAATTGTTCCATAAAGCCAAGCTATAGAAGAGGTATAATTACATGTAAGGGATAAATATGACTCACAGGTCAAGTGAAACACAAACATGTTATGTGCTGGAAGACACACTCAAGTTTGAAAATGAAATGGCTCTGACTTGGGGTAAAACTCATTATTGAGGGATGAAAGGTTCTAGGTGAAAATTATGATTTCACCTCATGACTTATTTGCTGCTCTTCTTCTGTTGGGATTGTAATGAGACCCATTTAGACGTCAGGAAAACTCTAATTCTAAATATCTTCTTATTTTATAAAAGATTGGTAGAGTGGTGCCACATGTATTCATGCCTATAAAAGCCTGATATCTGTATGTGTCACTCAAACATTTTGCAGTCATGAAAAGAAAAAGCAACTAGGTAATTCTAGACTAGAATGAATCAAAAAGCATGAAAATTATCAGCCCTGATGTTGAAACCTTATTCAAAGGTAGATCTTATTAATAATATACCTTAGTATGGAGAATGTGAAATCACTGCTTTCTCCTACTGGCATCAAAGTCTTATTATTTTCTTTACTATTTATAAAAAAGGCTTAGCTCAGCTCTTGGAATCTGTGAACAGAGATGTAGGAAGCTTGGCGTATCCTCTCTCTTGGCTTAGCTTATGGAAACATATGTGCTCTGTTCCTTGGACTGCTGACCTCTATCAAGTGGGGGAACTTGTCACGGAGGGATAGTTTCGTTCCTCATAGACATCCACACAGTGGATTTAGCCACACTCACACAGTAATGCAGCACTGAGAAGGCAGTATTTGCTGAATATATTAATCAATAGCTGTTACAACTTTTCCCTCTCCGCTCTAAACCCACAAGTAAGCTTTGGACAATCTTACAAAAATTCACTTCAATGTCTTTTCGTTCTACTATCTTGAACTGGGAATACATAAAGAAAAATAGCTCCTGGATGATTTTAGGCCAACTTTCTGAAGCAAAAAATTAATATACAATAGAAATTGCTACCTATTTGTAGCTGCCTGGAAGTTGAATTTTGTGATAAGATAATTTCTCATGATTTTACTATTACTTTCTTCTTGGAGAAAATTATCATAGTTAGTAGCCATTCTTTGCCTTTTTTCAACATTTAATATGCTCTAGTAGGATGATAAATTGTGTTATTTTTATTTTTATGGGGAAACTGAGGCTTTGAAAAAATAGGTACCTGATCACGCAAGGAAGTCACTGGGTTGAGGATGGGGTTGGTATAATGGGTTTGAAGAACCTGGTTAGATAAGCAGGTGTTGAATCAGTGGAATGTGAGACATTATTGGCACTGAGCAAGGAGACAAGCCCCAGAGAAAGAAGGCTGGCTTACCAGGAAGTGGAATTAGCACGAAAGGTCAACTTTCTCTCACAAATAAAGGGAAAGTCACAAATCATATCCCTGATGCAATAAAAACAAAGCCTAGACACTTTGGCAAAAACATAGCATGCCCAGGGTACAACTTGGCTAGAAAAGTCACAGAGTAAGATTTAAATATGGGAAAGAAGGTTTTAAAACCTGTTGGGATAGGAAGAATTTCCAGGCAAGTTAAGGATTAACTCTCTATCCTTTGTTAAATCTGGGTACCAGTAGGAGTAAAAAGAGAAATATTTTAGGAGTTTTCATTTAAGAACAAATGAAGGAAAATAAGAGAGAACTGTGTGAAAATGATAGTGTGAAATTAATTTTAGCAGTGAAATATCATTGCTATCATTTTAACTGAGAACTGGCTATTCCAATATTGCTACCAGAGGCTCAATTTATTCCAGCTCTGTGTTGGGACTGGGATAATGAAGACAGTGGAGCTAAATTTAAAAATCTCTAGGAGGACTTGGGGAAACCATTAAATTCATTGGTTCAAGCAGTTCACTAAAACATTTTCCAGCTACTTATTGAAGCTGTGGAAAAATTTGGGAATTCACATTTCTCCCTCTCAGATGTGGAAAGTTTAAATTACAAGAAGATGGAAAGGAAGGAAATGGCCAAAGGAAGGGAAACCATGATTGAGTTATGGCTAATCTGAATGTATTGGTGTTTTTCAATTGAAGAAAATGCAGATGATCAGGCCAAAGGATGGAAATGATATAAAACTGCAATTTGTTTGTGTTCCAAAAGAGGAGGAAAAGAGAGCTTTCTTTTAAAGATGTATAAAAATAACGAGAAATGGTCACTGTCTAGACCAGTGATGGCGAACCTTTTGAGCTCGGTGTGTCAGCATTTTGAAAAACCCTAACTTAACTCTGGTGCCGTGTCACATATAGAAATTTTTTGATATTTGAAACCATAGTAAAACAAAGACATATTTTTGATATTTATTTTATATATTTAAATGCCATTTAACAAAGAAAAATCAACCAAAAAAATGAGTTCGCGTGTCACCTCTGACACACGTGTCATAGGTTCACCATCACTGGTCTAGACTGTACTTCATTTATCTATTCGTTATTACAATAGATACCTAGTGAGTAGGCTCTCTACATAATGGACATGAAAGAGCCACTTGACCATTCTGAACATGTGAATATCAAATGAAGTGGACACTATCTCTTAGACACTAGAATTGCTACCATTCATTTCTTCCCATGTTCTAGGCACTCTGCAAGGCAAATACATTAAATTAGTCTAACAGCTCTGTTAATTATATATACTAGCAGCCACAGTAGCTGAGAAAATTAAAATTGAGAGAGAGTAACTCATCTAGTAAATGGAGGAACCAAGCTTTGAACCTAAGTATAAGTCTATCTGATGCAGAGCTCATACTCTTTCTGATGCCACACTCTGCCACCGCTATCTTACCCTAAAGGGTGTCTGCAGTTTGATGAATCAAAGAAAGTTTTCTGAGAACATGGAAACCAAAGGCAATACTCTTGAGGGATGAGGGCAAAATAAGAGAATTGAAGATGAACTGGGAGAGTACATATGTGAGCACCTAGCACAGAGCTTGGCATGTCAAAGATGTTCAGCGTATGCTGATATTGATGGACGACAGGAGGAGAATAAGGCAGGCTTAGGATGGATAGATACAAGATTGGCCAAGTAGAAAGGTTTTTCTTTTTCTTTGAATGAAATTATAGGGGTATGTGTAGAGTCATAATTTCAAAGAAATGGAAGGAAGCATATACAACTGAGGTTGTGCCCGAGGTAGGGTTCCCACAGGAATGGAAAAGGAACATTCCATTAAGATATGAGAATTGGAGGTATGGTCTCCAAAACTCCCCAAATAAAGCACATCCTTATTCCTTTAGTCATCATGCAAGAAGGGCAAGGCATTTCAAAGATTTGGGATTTCAAAGGTTAGGACATATATATTCTTTATAATTGTTTGTTTTGTCATTTATCTGACATACGTATATATTTCTTTAAAAAATATCTTAGAATTGCCTGTTTTGTCATTTATTTTTGTTAAACTTATAAAAGTGGCCCTGGGTCAAGGAGCTTATCAGAGAGAAAGTGATTATCTGCTTCCTCATCTTTTCTCAAGAAAACTAGATCATAGGAGGCTATTCATCAACAGTACAATCTGAGTTTTCACTGTCGTCTTATAATAACTTTTCCCTTTTTTCTCATGACATTACTGAAAAGATTTCAGGGCACTCATCATTGCATTGAACATATTTTTTTAAAAGAAAAAGATAGACATTTGAAATTAGGATAAACCTTAAATATGTTGAGGTAGTAGATTTTGATCACACAGATTCTCCAGGGGAGAACTTCTAAATAGCATAGCCATAGCAAGAGGTAGTCAAGCATGAAAACATAGGTAATATGAAATAGTAGGCCAAATAAAAGTTGTTTTTTAGCATCACATTTCTTAAGGTATCTTAACATGCCTGAACTATGCCTGTCTATCTTATCGAGGTTACGACTATAGAACTAGCTAAATTTCTTCAGAAGTTTCTAGGGTGAAACTTTCTTTGGTTCCATTCTTTTACAGATTGGTAGAAAATTATTGGTAGAAAAACATGTATATTTTTCATATATATATATGTATTTCATGATTTCTTATTGTAAACAGTCAAGCATTATTTTCACCTTTCTAGAAGTAAAAAATAGCCATCAAACTAACTGTGCTAACTACAGAACGGTAGTATCAAGAGGAAACAAAGTCACTATCCAAAGAGGGCAATTTTGTATATTTCCTGCAGGGCTGTTTGCATGTCTTTGGAACTTTTTTTCAGGCTGCCAAGATCAGGACATATGCTGTTCTTATTTTTCCCTGAGACTATTGTCCTTTAGAGAAAAATGTTCTAGAAAATCCACAGCCATGGCTCTACCTTCTTCTAAGTCTGTACTTCCTCAGCAACAGGAAAGGAATGATTCTCGCCACCCTACGAAGTAAAAATCCCCTTCCTAGAAAATGAACAGCTAAGTCTCTACACTGTAGATGATAAATAAAATGACTTCAAATTTTCCAAACTCAATCTGCATGGTTTTGCATAGTCATCATTTGTAGATAAACTCCTCAGTGACTTGGCAGTAGCCTCTCCCTCCTAATTTGGGTCTGGGTCCCAGGTTTCAAGTATCATTTTTTCTTTTAGGGGAGATGTACCACAAGATTATTTTCATATTTATATCTAAGGATACGCACAGATTTCAGGTGTGCATTTCCTGTTCTAGATATGGCTGTTAATTACTCCCTGTCTTGCAATAGGTTCTTGGTGCCTCCCTTTTAAAAAGAATCCTTTAACTTGCGCATTAAACTGCACAGCCTCATTTTCAACAATTATTTAGACAGATATTAGTTTTACTGGTTCCTTGCTCAACATTATTTCTTATTTCCAAATCGATCTCTCATTCTTGGACTCATGGTTTATTCACTAAAGTATGTTTACAAATGGTTCTTTGCATACCTGAAAAGTTGAAATTGGTTAGTTTATGGGTAATATCTAGAATAGGCCTCAGAATAGGTATTCCGTGAAGTACTCTTTGGAAAACAATGTTATATGTTTACTACATTTATGTTGGCTTCAAGTATTCCATTTCTGAAGCCAGACTTGATTTCATTATTATTAAACTTTCTCATGACCAAAGAACCACCATAAATCTTGTTTTAATTGGGCCTCACACAAAGAATTACCAGAAATACATATTTTCCTTATTTTATTTTTTCCCAATTGCTTTTTATTGTCTACAGTTTTACATATGTCTCCTTTCCCCCCAATTGACACCCCTTCCCAGTTATTCCCACCCCGGGCAAGCCCCCACCACCCCAGTGTCTGTGTCCATTAGTTATGCTAATATGCATGCATACAAGTCCTTTGGTTGCTCTCTAACCCCCCACCTCCCCTACCATTTGTCTCTGGATCTATTCTTGTTCATCAGTTTGTGTTGATCATTATATCCCACATATGAGTGAGATCATGTGATATTTATTTTTCTCGACTGGCTTATTTTGCTTAGCATAATGCTCTCGAGTTCCATTCATGTTGTTGGAAATGGTAAAAGTTCCTTCTTTTTTATAGAGGCATAGTATTCCATTGTGTAGATGTACCACAGTTTTCTAATCCATTCATCTGCTGATGGGCACTTAGGCTGTTTCCAGATCTTAGCTATTGTAAATTGTGCTGCTATGAACATAGGGCTGCATATATCCTTTCTGATTGGTGTTTCTGTTTTCTTGGGATATAGTCCTAGAAGTGGGATTACTGGGTCAAATGGGAGTTCCATTCTCAACTTTTTGAAGAAACTCCATACTGTCTTCCACAGTGCCTGCACCAGTCTGCATTCCCACCAGCAGTGCAGGAGGGTCCCTTTTTATCCACATCCTTGCCAGTACTTGTCATTTGTTGATTTGTTGATGATAGCCATTCTGACAGTGTGAGATGATATCTCATTGTTGTTTTGATTTGCATCTCTGGGATGATTAGTGACTTTGAGCATGTTTTCATATGTCTCTGGGCCTTCTCTATGTCTTCTTTCGAAAAGTGTCTGTTTAGATCCTTTGCCCATTTTTTGATTGGATCATTTATCTTCCTTTTGTTAAGTTGTATGAGTTCTCTGTAAATTTTGGAGATTGAACCCTTATCAGAAATATCATTGGCAAATATGTTCTTCATGCAGTGGGCTTTCTTGTTGTTTTGTTGATGGTTTCTTTTATTGTGCAGAAGCTTTTTATTTTGATGTAGTCCCCTTTGTTTATTTTCTCCTTAGTCTCCCTTGCCCTAGGAGCTGTGTCTGTAAAGATATTGCTACAACATATATCTGCAATTTTGCTGCCTATGGAGTCTTGTAGGATTTTTATGGTTTCCTGTCTCACATTCAAGTCCTTTAGCCATTTTGAGTTTGTTTCTGTGTATGGAGTAAGTTGGTGATATAGTTTCATTTTTTTGCATGTATCTGACCAAATTTCCCAGCACCATTTATTAAAGAGACTATTTTGACTCCATTGTATGCTCTTACCTCCTTTGTCAAATATTAATTGAGTATAATGGCTTGGGTCAATTTCTGGGTTCTCTATTCTGTTCCATTGGTCCATATGTCTGTTCCTGTGCCAGTACCAGGCAGTCTTGAGAACCGTGGCTTGGTAATATAGCTTGATAACTGGTATTGTGATCCCTCCAACTTTGTTCTTCTTTCTCAGGATAGCTGCTATTTCCCTTATTTTAATATATGGCATTTCATTTATACTTTCTCCCCCTGTTCTGCAGTGCTGAGTTACAGATCAGTAAACACAAATAGGAAATTAAACATTTCACCTAAGATCTTAAAGATAAAACAAAAACTCAGAAAGTAAGTAAAGCTATAGCTTTATTAGTGTCTCTTCTTTTCTGTTCTTTCTACCCCCATAAGAGGTAAACTGAATCATAGTTATATACATAGGGCAAGAAAACGCACCATCTGCTTGTATGGCCAAAATTAACTTTTGTTACCATTTTATAGAAAATAAGAAAGAGAGATTTGACTAAAAACAAACGCTAAGGTAAGGAGTGAGGGAAGAACCCTAGGCCAGAATAGCAACGCTATTTTGAATTAAGACTTCCTAAATAAATGCTTTTCATTTACACCCTGAAATTTCCACTCCTCCTACCCCAGCCCACCCCAGTTATTTGTCCTCAGAATTCATTGCCAGGGATTCCAACCTGTAGTGTGAAGGTTTTAAAGAAACCAGAAAGACAATGAACTCTGGAAATATAGAGGCAAATTTAAAGGACAAATCTCTTGTTGAAGATTGGTTCTATTAGATATTGCTGGATATGGAAAATGAGTATCATAGCCTTCCCCTTTGTATCCTGAATTAGCCCTGTCATGGCCACCGGAATTCCTACTTGCGAGTTTGAAACAAGATTGGATTTCAGTCTGTACAGTGAACACATGGTAGATATACCAGTGGCTCCTAAGCCTTTTGATGTTCATTAAGAGGAAGGAGTGGGGAGCTGTTTCCTGGAAGAGTATGGGGCACTAGGGAGCATTAAAGAAGAAACAATAGCAAAGGAAATGTCAGTCTTTTGCACTCATTATATTTCTGTGAACAATGAATCTCGTGAGTTTTGGGGCTTTGAATGGACATGATTCAAGTTCCAGTCCTGTTCTCACCACTGTCTTGGTGACTACACATAATACTTCTAAAATTTAGATTTACTCTTGAAAAAAAAACAACCAATATCGTACCCACTTCCCCTTGTCACCTAATGGGGATACTGGATTGTTTTGATCACAATGTGAAAAGCATTTTGAAACATTTGCAGTTAGAAGGTGTATTAAAAGGCATCGTTGTATTAAGTCATAGTTTTTGCCCCCTCCAATTCCCCACATGTATTTATGCTTCTTACGAATTGAGAATAGTAGGAAAGTATATACAAGAAAATAACAAACCTCTATATTCATATCACCAGAAAGAACCTCTATATAACTTTCAATATATATATTTTTAAAATTGTTGACATTATTACAGATGTCCCCCATTTCTACCCCCTCTTTGCCCACCTCCATCAACCTAGCCCTCCCCCCTCCTGCCCTCACCACATCTTTACAGTAATATATATATATATTGATTTTCAGAGAGGAAGGAAGAGGGAGAGAGAGACAGAAACATCAATGATGAGAGAGAATCATTGATCGGCTACCTCCTGTAAGCCCCCCACTGGGGATTGAGCCCACAACCCAGGCATGTGCCCTTGACTGGAATCGAACCTGGGACCTTTCAGTTTGCAGGCTGACACTCTATCCACTGAGCCAAACAGTCTATCATGGATTTTATTTCCCACAAAACTTTCTATTTTTGCCAAACAACTACCCTAGTTTTCATTTTCCCTGACCTTAGGGCACAGTAATACCTCACAACTTTTTAAATAAATTTGATATGACTCAAACATTTCACATGATTACCCAGCACATATCATCCAAACCCTTGGATTGTTCTATCATTACAGAAAGAAAAGTCAGTAGTCTGGATAATGCCTTACTCGGAAATTCATACATGAACTGGTCAACTGACAAGGTCCCAGTCAGGGTCCAATCTGCTCATAAGCTCTTTACCTTTGGACTTTTAATGATCAATATGATGAAACAGCATATAATAACCTGGCAATTATCTACCACATATAGTTTTTGAAGAACTGTGTTAGAAACAGAAGGTACAAGCCATGGTTCCTATAACCATAAAGGATTGATTCCTCGCCCCTGTTATGTTTTCAAAGATGCCCGTTAGGAGAATTATGTCATATCCAGCCTCCGTTGTGATGCAGTACGTTACACCATTCAAGAATGAGAGTTATTTAAATTTCAGGTGTTTCCAGACCTGGCTCCTTTCTGTATTTAGAGTTGTATGGGTTGTTTCTAATTTCACCTCCTCTTTTACTAATCATTATCAATCCCTTAAGAAGGATAGAAATAAAGGCAGGAGAAAGCTTTTGTTAATTGAGTAAGGCACTCAATAATACTCTATATTAGAATGTGCTTAGCACTTCAATACTATCAGCTTATTTAATCTCTACATCTAGTTTTTGACATTGGTATTTTTGGTTAATAAGCTTTTTGTTTTCAAAATCCCACTCTCCCCTTTTTCCTGAGCACAGGGTCTCCATGTTCAAGATTACATTTCTCAGTTTCCCATGCTCTTTGCCTCACATCTCATTGATGAGAACTTAGTCACATGACCCATGGGAAAATCAAAACCTCTGCCTGTGCGACTGAAAGAATATTACTCATCTTGGTCATCCACTTTGCACCCTTGGTGCAGGCTGGCTGGATTTGCTGAGAAGCAGCCTTGCCCTCGTAAATGTGGAAAAGGCATAGGAGATGGCTTAGAGGAGCAGAACCGCCCACCAAGTTCAGAAAGCCCATCTAAAACTGTATCATGAGGAGAGATACACATCTCTCATCTAAGTCATTGTCCTTTTTAAAGCATTGTATTCCGAGGTCTCTTCTTTCTGCAGCTTAGTCCTTACCTCAACTAATAAATTATTGACCTCATTGTACAAATCAAGAAAAGTGAGGTGCGTGGGAGTAAGTCAGTGAGGTAGTGGGAGTTTTCCAGTTTCCCCTCCTTACTCAGAAGAACACATTTCCATTGAAACTCAGTGAGCCCCTCTAGAATGGGAGCAGAATAAAACTCCAAGCTGAGTAGGCTCAGGACCAGAGAATGCTCAACTCCTATCGGATGCAAGTCAAAACTCTCTTTAACCTCCCAATTCCCGGGTCTCAAATAGCAATTCTCTCCAAGAGGCTTGCTTTCCAAGAATAGCCTGTCCTCATTGTAATAAATTTTTTAAAAAGCTTTCAGAGTTGTAGGTTATGTGGCATCACCCCAACTTACCTCAACACCTCTGACAAACGGCAGCAGGAGAAAGGACTCTTCCCACATGAGTACCTCCTGAGTCCCTGTCCCTTAAGGAGTATATTTTTCCTTACAAAAAAGAACCTATCATCTTGTTCTACAAAGGCCAAACAAATGTAATTAACACCAAACTTGTGCTCTGCTGACCAAATAGCATGGCCTTAAAAAGATAATCTTTGCGAAATAAATGACTAGGCCTCCATAAGTCAATCAGGCAAAAAACCTTGAGAGTAAATCAAGACAAATGGGAAACCATCTGGAAGAAATCAAACAGGCGAAGCAGGTGCGTTGGCTTGTGTTTGGGAAGATGAAACAGCGTGAGGCATTGCACATTTACACAAAAGCAAGAGCTATAACCTTTGTCAGGCTTTGAACTGAGCTAAATGCATGACTTATTTAAGAAGAGCTGGTAGCTGGGAACTACTTGAACTAAGAGTGTCAAGACCAATTCTGAAGATGTTTTCTTATACTCAGCCTATTCTTATGTGCTGTGTGGAGTGCCAAACAGCAGAGACAGATGCTTCTTCATCTACGTGTGATTTGAAGTGATATGAGAGATGGAGTGATGGACTATTTCCCCAGACCAGAAGGAAGAAGAAATTTTTGCCAAAAAAAAATTATAAATAAAATGTCTCTGTTGTGTTGGTTAGCTGTAAAACAGAACTTCAACAGGCTGTTCCTTGGGAGGATGAAAACAACACTGGACCAAATAGCTCTGAATGACTACAACACACATCTGTGGACACTTAAAAGGGACAAAAGCTCAAAAATTGAACCCCTTCACCACCTGGAATACATATCATAGGCAACATAATCTTGTGTTCAGCAACACAGAAAAGGCCGCCTCGCTGTTGTAGAGGTGGATTTAGACATCACAGACAATTCCAACTTGGCAGGGTTCATTAGGCCAAAAATAATTGCCTCGTTGAATTTGGGCCTCTGAGAATGCTTCAGAAGTTGTAGTCCAAGAATGCACGTGTGTGCGCACACACACACACACACACAGTAGTGCCAGGAGTCTGATTTCTAGTAACTTCTGGCTAAGATCCCTAGAATCAGCCTCTCCTGATTTCTCACACAAAAATATAAAAACTAATGAAAACCCCAAAAAACTTGACTTTGCAGAACCTTGGAGCTTCTTGGAACATCCAGCTACAAGATGGGTAGAATTGGATTGGAAAATGCAATTGAGACCCACCCATGCCAAATCTTTGCAATAGAGCAAGCTGCCTGCCGAGCTGGAAGAAGGCAGAGAAATCCCCAAACCATTTGTCCTTTGGCTCAAAAACACCAGAAGTATACCAGCAAGAAAACGGAGCAGTTGTCCCTCTCCTGCCCAGGTTCCTGCCTTACTGAGTGGTCAAAGATCCTTCTGCGCCCACTAAACCCTCCTCACACATGCTTACTACCACTAACACAGCTCTTTCTACGGAGAGACTGGTACTCCCAGAAAACAGAGGAGCATGGAGGGTTGCCAGATTTAGCAAATACAAACACAGGATGCCCTGTTAAATTTAGATTTTATGTAAATTACAAAAATTATTTTATTATAACTATGTCCCAAGTAGGGGGACTACAAATTATTTTTTAGTGTAAATATATCCCAAATATACATGGGACATATTTAACACTAAAAAAATGTGTTGTTTATCTGAAATTCTAACTTAACTGGGAATCCTGTACTTAATCTGGTAACTCAAGGAAGGGGAGAAAAAGAGAAGAGCATTACCACATTGAATCCTGGAGATGCAGACCCTACAAATATGAGTGTGGTAGGTTGAACAAACACACAAGACGCCCTTGCAATAACACTAACTGGATGTTAAAATTTTACATTTATTAAATTTGTTCAGATCATATAAGTTTTGGAAGGATAATATCTCAAATCATCTTGGCACAAACAGGATCACTACAAGGGAGATTGACTCTTGAAAATGAAGAATTGGGCTAGAATGTATATTTATTCAAACTCTGCCTTCTAGCTTATTGATAGCAAGATTCCAACAGAATGTCGTGAAGGAAATCTATACATCTATCAGTAGACAAACATTGAGTTTAGAGCTTGTTTCATTAAGAATAAAGAAAGGGGGGAAGGAAATAAGGGAAAATAGATTTCAAATTATGGAAAAGTACTATCCCAAGAACATAAGAACATTATTTTTTACTGCTTGAAATAATCTATAGTATCAAAAGGATATGAACTCCATGAAATACGAGCTGGAAGTCATACAATGAGAACCAAGGCCTGCCAAATAATAAAATTTTAGAAATTTAGAATTAAATATAATAGGAGTATTAGAATTTTTAGAAGAGTTAATGAAGGAATTAATAATGTGTAATGTTGAATCACAGTTTAAATATGAGATGCTCTCTTAGAACTCATAAGAAAAGTCAAGCCCAATGGGTGTGGCTCAGTGGTTGAGCATTGATCTATGAACCAAGAGGTCACAGTTTGATTCCTGGTCAGGGCACATGTCCGGGTTTCAGACTCCATCCCAACACATCTTTCCTCTTCACTGCCCTTTCCTGATGACTCCAGCTCTCAGTGACCTTCACAACAACTAGATAAATTTAGTCATATTTTCTAGTACATACTTTATAAAACTGTTATTTATTACTGTGCATGTATTTTCCCTAAGTAAACTTTAATTTCCTGTGGATGGTGTAGAAAGAAGAGAGAGTGATCTGGAAAGAATACTCAACAATTGCAAGATGCTTATGATATGGTGTTGAAACAAATAAAAAATAAGACACTAAATTAAATATACAATATTGACTCAATTATGGAAAACTGCATAAAGCACAGACAGGAAAAATAACCCTAGGAGTTGGCAGTGGTTATCTCTTAGTGGTCATATTATGAGGACTTTTTATGACTTCTTCATATTTGTCTCCATTTCCCATGAGCTCTATTCTATAATAAGTGAACGTATGCTCTATAAAGAAAAGAACTGTGATACAAAATGGCATATAAAAAAGAATTAAACTTTTCAGAAAACATGTATTGTAAAAATATAAGAGAATGGTGAATCAAAAATGTTAGTAGTATACACCAAAGAAGATATGTGAATGCCAAGTAGGAGGATAAAAAAAACCACCTTGCTGAATGTTATTATTTATCAAGGAAATGCAAATTAAAGGCACAATGAAATATCACTGTAAACATCAGAATGTGACTAAATTAAAAAGTCTGACAATACCAAGTAATGACCAATATGTGTATCTGCATTCAATATTGATAGTAATGCCCATAAGAGTAAAAAATTGAAAGTAACCTGCCTATCTAATACTATAGGAATTCTTGAGAAATTATTGTATCACTTCAAAACAGATTAATTTACAGACAAGATATGCTTTTTGAAAAAATACAGTTTTATTGATTTCAGAGAGGAAGGGAGAGAGAAAGAGAGAGATAGAAACATCAATAATGAGGGAGAATCATTGTTGGCTGCCTCCTGCATGCCCCACACCGAGGATAGAATCTGCAACCCAGGCATGTGCCCTGATTGTGAATTGAACAGTGACCTTCTGGTTCATAGATCAACACTAAACCACTGAACCACACTGGTCAGACAAGTTATGTTTTGAGAGAATTTTAAATGACAGGTTAAAACTTATAATAGTGAGAAAATATGTCAAATATCAACAACAGTTACTCTGTGGTGTCTGTAGGAGATAGCTCACTTTTTTCTTCATGCTTTTCCAAATATTAGCATATATTACTTACATTAGAAAAAAAACAAATAAGCATATTTTATGTAGTAACTTGGTTCTGGAATACAAATACAATTCCTTCAGCAAGTGGGTTTGTTCTTTATGAACCAGTAACCCTTGCTGCTAATGTATGAATGATGTGTGTTTCTGGGCAATAACTTTTCTTAATATATTGTGTATTTTGGTTTAATTATTGGTCAATTTGATATTCTATATAGGTGTGGTACTTAAAATGTGGCATATAGTATCTCTGGAAGCCCCTGGATTCAAAATTGCTTTCGCAATAATACTAAGACATTATTTGCCTTTTTCATTTTGTTGTCATTTGCGATGGTGGATAAAACTTCTGGTGTCTTCCTATGAAACAGGTAGTGCCTCCACATACTCACTGTAACAAAAAAAAGAAGTAAAAATATAAACTTCAGAATGTCCTTGAGGAAGCAGTAAAAATTACTTTATTAAATCTCAGTCCTTGAGGACGTGTGTTTTTAATATTCTCTGTGACACAAAAGGAAGCCTAAAGCGTACCAAGTATGATGATTGTCTTAAAGACAAAAACTTGTGCTATTGACTGAGTTCTGAGTTGAACTGTCACTTTTTCATGAAACACCATTTTCACTTGAAAGAATGACTGACAGAAGCTATGGTTATTCAGATCTGGGTATTTGACATTTGCTTGGAAATGATCATGGTGAGCTTCTTACTCCAAGGAAAACAATGGGCAGTATTTGTTGTCTTTGATAAAATCTGAGGTTTCTAGTGAAAATTAAACTTTTGGAAAACTGGTATCTATTAGCATGAGTTTAACAGCTTCCCAATACTTAAAGACTTTGCTGGTAAAATTAATTTAGAATTATTAAATGTCATCTTTTTATGTTACATGATGAAATGTGTTGACATTTGGAAGAGGTACATAACTCATTGGATTGATATTTTCTAAACAATCAGTGCACGACATTACAAAGTTGTATGTGGGTAAAAGATCTATTCAATGTGCAAGATGGACCACTGGCCTTTAATGTAAAGAAGTAGAAAGTTCACTGATAGTTTTCAGATTCCATATTGCAGCTAACTTTTAAAAAGCTATTATTAAATTATTTCTCTTGTTTTAACCACATTTGAACATGAGGTGAATTTTCTTTAATATTTCAACCAGAATAACATATTGCAACAGGTTGAATTTGTAGCAGAATAATAATCCAATTAAGTTATTCTCAATAAATCCCTGAATTGGGTTTATGAAGCCTCGAATATAGAAACCCCTCAGTTATTACTTAGATAAATGGAGATTACCATCAATTTTCTGGTACCTAAATTCAACAAAAAAGGGAAACTGCCTTTTCTTAAAAATTATCTTAGTAGACATTTCATTTATTATCTTACATATTGGAGAGAAAGATATTAATTGTAGCTCCTTGTATTTAGAAATCATCCTAGCATTACTGAGCTCAATACCAAAAATGCATTACTTAAATTTATCAGTTAGAGTTGTATTTAGCAGGAGATAATATACAAGTAAATGTACAATGGAGATTTATTTTTTTCTTACATAAAAAGAAGTTCAGGCAAGTCCTCTAGGGCTAGTGAAGTGGTCCCACAATGTGGTCAGTGTCCTAGTCCTGCTACACCTTTTTTGCCTTGCAACCCTAGCATAGGATTTTAATATTCATGTTTGCAAGATGGCCACTCTACTGTCCACCCTCCAGGCAGGAAGAAGGAGGTAAGGGGACTGAAGGCATCAGCTGCTGTTAATCAGCTTTGCATCTCATTGGCCAGAATTGTGTGACCTGACCACTCATAGCTGAATGACATGCTAGGCAATGGCATTTTAACTCTTTCTGTCCTATGTTAGTAGTGGGCAGAGGAGAAATGGGTTTGAAATACACATTGGATTAACCAGTTCAAGTGTCTGCCATTATTAGTAATAATGGCTCTCTTTAGTGAAAAAAATTGAAATAGGTATGTAATATTTCTTCCTGGGTGAAGTGAATAACAATACCATTGATAAGGTGGCCAAGGTGTTATTACAAATATAACTATACAAATATACTCTGTATATTCTTTTTTAAATATATATATATATATTTTTATTGACTTCATAGAGGAAAGGAGAGGGAGAGAGAAATGAAAACATTAATGATCAGAGTCATAGATTGGCTGTCTCCTGCATGCCCCCTATTAGGGATCGAGTCCTCAGCCCTAACCAGGAATCGAACCATGACCTCCTGGTTCATAGGTCCATGCTCAATCACTGAGCCATGCAAGTCGGGCATACTCTGTATATTCTTAAAAACAAAAAAAATAAAAGAGTCATCCTTTAATTTTCCCCATAGAAAAAAACCAATGATTTAGGACCAATAACCTAATTACAGAATAGCAAACTTAACAGCTATTAAGCTTCTTCATTTATGTGGCTCACAGCATGTAATAGTAAAGAAGATAAAAGAAGGGAGACTCAATGATGTTGACTGGAGATAACATCACAGGTTTGTAATCAGTAAGGAAGGCTTCACTCCTTTCACATTCACTGTTTATTGAGCACAACTATGTAGCTGGCTCTTTATGACTGGGGTAAAAAAATGAGTAAGGCACAGTACTCATCTCAAGAAAATCAACATCCCCAGTGAAATTTGCTCTGAGTTTTTCCCCATTCATTTACTGGAGGTTTGATGAGACAGTTCATATAAAACTATATAAAAATGGTTTTGACATCAAGACCTCTGCCTTTGTTTTATATACCTCTCAAGCTATGAAATACACTTTGCTCTACAGTCAGGTGCTACATACATAATAAATGACTCACTCTTATTGGATAAGAGCCTGGGGATAATATTCTTGAAGCCAAATTCTTAGAAATTATTTTTAAGTAGGAGAGAGAGAGAGGAAAGCCATATAGCTTTGCTTAGAATAGGTTAATTAATTGATCCTGTACCAGGAAGGGTAATTTGAGGAGCAAATATTAGACTGGAAGTTTAACTTAATGACTAAATGGTATCTTCTTTCTGAAGAAGATAGGAATACATAGATAAAATTTACTATTTCAGAATCAAAACTGGGTACTTTCTTGAGCTTTCCAAAATTTCAGTGGTAGAAAATAATTGTATATATAATGCTTTTTCATATAATATATTTTTAAATCTGGTTCAAAATTTTGTTACTTTAGATTAAAATTTATTTAAAGCTGCTGTTAAACTTCTTGATGAGTTATTCTGGTTTCGAGTCTGCTGGTAGTCCCAAATAAGACAAAATGCCTACTCAGATCTTTTTAACAGTTTACCAAGATTAAATATGCCCAAACCATAACATTTTTGTGGGTTTGAAATGCTAAATTCTGCTTTTAACCCTACATCCAGATCTTTAATTTGGGGAGAAAGGAAAAATATTTCCAGGTTTATGTGCCATTAGGGTAAGTCAGACAATAGTTTTGCTTTAGCCATGACTCCATTTAAGCATCCAGCTCTTTTAACCCAAAGAGGCCCTCTAATTCACCAATTCTGCTTTTCTGTAACTTCAGACCCAAGGTTTTAACATTCAGTCCTTTAAACAAGTTATAATATTAGAATATGATTGCACATATAAACCTATTTATTATGAAAATGTTGTGGTTGTTTTGGGGAAAATGGGAGATCAGTTAAATATTTTATTAGAGAAACTTTATGAATGTCATCAATTCTTTGCTTAGTTTTAAGTCTAGGCTAATATGATTTCTAGTTTGGGATTCTATTACTCTAATGACACTATTACTTTTCACCTGAAACTTTATTTCCTTCATTCTTTACTTGTTAATTCCATTAAAGTCTATTCCTCTATGATAAAATTTAAACTTTAATTATTAAAAATCATCTTGTTTATGTGTAAAAGCCAAAGTATTTTAATATAGATATCAAATGATAGTATAATGAATAGTTTTTTAATGTAAGGCAAAAGAGAAGGGGAGAAAAATATAGGCCTGGAGTATTCTGCCATCAGCCAATTGTTACTCTCCCTTTAACTCCCTTTGTGCTTTCCATACAAAATTGTTAGGAGAGTGAAGCAAAATGACCTACAAGGTTTTGCTTATTTCCAAAAATTCCATAAATCTCATATCTATTAGAGAACAGGGCATAATCTGTTTACTATTTATGTATCTTTAAATCTCATGCTCACATATCACATACACTATTAGATTATTATTTACTTCCTCTTTAGACATATCATCTAGGCAGACTTAGTATATGAACTAGAACAGATTGTTTAATGAAAAATGCTTCTATTGAACCAATAACTAGATCTGTTCTTCCAAATCTCATCTACTATTTTTTTTGGTAAAATATATGAGCTATGAAATCTAAATTCAAATACTTAATACTTATTAAAATAGTTTAGCTGGTCATGAGATTAAAAGGAAGTTACACACTATAGATTAAAAAGCAAATGTATAAATTCTGCAAAAATTAAACCAATGACACTACCCTTCTTCATGAGCTTCATATCGAAACACATTTCTATCCAGGACCCTGCTGCTGGAGGCAACATCTGTTCTGTATTTATTTTACTATTACCAATCCTTTTAGGTTTCCTGAAACCCTCTTCTAAAGATAAACTCGATTTCATAGGACTCTAATTTTCAGCACTATAAAATAAGGCTTCCTTTGTTGAATTCATAGTCTATAGTGCTTGGATTATGGAAGTATGATTTAAATGAAAAACTTCATAGGATATATTTTTATATTATTATTTATTTCAAAGATGATAACAGTGGGAACTATATAAGCATTTCCTCCTTCATTGCTGTTCACAAAGGAATCATGTTGGTTTTATCCCTTCCATAAGGCTTTATTATTTTTCTACTGGCTTTCCTGAGTTTCAGAGTAACAATAGTTCTCACCAAAAACCCTCTCAGATGAATAGACTTTGTGACTGCCCCCTGGGACATTTAAAAAAATATTTAATAACTCATGCAAAACACACACACACACACACACACACACACACATCCACAAAGACAACACACAGCTGTCTTTCCAACGCTTTCACCATCCTTTCCATTTGTTAATATTACTCTATTCCTTCCATTCATATTTTCAATAAACATTTACTGAGCAACTTTTATAGATGGGGCACTATGCTGAGTATTGTAAACATAAAGGTAAATATCACATGCTCTTTGTCCTGAAGCAGAGTGCAAGCTAGTGGCTAAGGCGGACATACATATAACTCAGTATTACAATGCATTGTGATTAGGTGCCCTAAGGGAGGTAAGTGCAAAGTGCAGAGATAAATCAGAGGTGGAAGATAGCTAAGAAAGACATTTAAAAATGGAGAATAAGAGTGAAGGCTGGGGGCTCGGGCTACCACACTTGAAAGCATTATAGAACTGGGACCTGGCATTCTCTTTATCCTCAAGGGAAGTCATGTTATTCTCCCACACTGTGTACCCCATGCAAAAGGTGGTTATTAAAGCTTCCCTCTCGTCACAACACAATTCATTCATTCTCAAAAATTCCTCAGACAAAAGCTTCTCTTCCTTTGGGGCTCCTGCTGTCTGGTCACCACCTTCCACCATGCTCCTTGCTCTTGTTTACCAAAACCCGTGTCACTCCTCCTCAATTTTCAGGTACATTAGCCCTCTGATTACTTTCTTGCTACCTGTTTCCTAGCCAATTTCAAGTCAATGCAGACAACGCCATCCAACAAACTTTCTTTACATTTTCCCAATCTCTTCAATTCCAGGGGCCAGCACCACCCACCAGACCCCTCCCAGACATTATCAGGACTCTCCTAGTTTCCTGTTTTGAATTTGTAAACTCTTGGCTATTCCTTCCTTATCCTCACATTTCTCTCAACCCCTTAGTTTCAGCTCACCAGTTATTGGACCACATTAAGACTACCAAAACTTTTACTGTTCATTTCCCCTCTATCCTTCCAGCTTTTCTTGTCATCTCTTCTTGGCGTGTCTGCCTAAACCCCATTCATCCACTTGAGCCCAGGTGTGCCTATTGCAGCACCTGCTGAGGACAACACAAAGCTTAGCTCACTCCAGAACTTTCTTCTATTCTTACACCTGAAGAACTTGGTACAATACAGAGAAGGAACAATGGATGTGATGACATACTCATGGTCTCCAACTTGATGCAAACCCTTAATGTGCTCTGTAATCATTCTCTTTTGCAGCCTCACAGAAACCACCTCAAACTTCTACCTGTGTCCTCGGTGCCCTGAGTTGCTATTTTACTTATCAGTTTCAACAGATGACTGAAATTCTATTCACAACAAAATGGCGACCATCAATCTCTAGCACCTCTTTGACGTCTTGACCTGCTTTAGCCAACATCTGCATGTATCATAAACTGTCCCTTCAAGTTTAGTGGAAAAGAGACACCCATCTCTGATAAAAGCTATTCTCACCAGCTTCATCTGCTTCTCATTTCCTCCTATATCCTCAGTCACCTGATTCATCAATCACCTCTCTTCTATAGTCAACGTCTCCTTCTCAGTATACAGGTGTACCTTGTTGCATTACACTTTGCTTTATTGACCTTCACAGATGTTGCATTTTTTACAAATTGAAGGCAAGACCCTCCACTAGAAAATAAGTATATGACTCGCTTTATTGCGATGGTCTGGACCAGGGGTGGGCAAACTTTTTGACTCGAGGGCCACAATGGGTTCTTAAACTGGACCGGAGGGCCGGAACAAAAGCATGGATGGAGTGTTGGTGTGAACTAATATAAATTCAAAGTAAACATCATTACATAAAAGGGTACGGTCTTTTTTTTTAGTTTTATTCATTTCAAACGGGCCGGATCCGGCCTGCGGGCCGTAGTTTGCCCACGGCTGGTCTGGACCGAACCCACCATATCGCTGAGGTATGCCTGTCTGTATTAACAGAATTCAAATGTCTCTCAACTGAAAAATCCAAGTCCATTTTCTGATTCTGTTTCTACTCCAGCTACTTCTCACCCTTCTCTTCCTTTCATACCTACATGTCACAAAGATATTAGCATGCAAGTTCAGCTTCACTTCTCACTTCACTAGGCAGTGGTTCTCAACTTGGCTGCACGTAGATCACTGGG
>NW_005871063.1:11894039-11979804 GCF_000147115.1 Myotis lucifugus | reverse complement strand
CACCCCATAACAAAGAAACAGAATTTCTGGAGGATGAAGCCCAGAAATCAGGATTTTAAAAAGATCCCCAGGTGATTCTAATGTGCAGCCAAGGTTGAGAACCACTGACTTAGGCTTTATCAATTTTTATTGTAAAATGTTTTATATGTATAAAATAATAAGGTATAAATTATAATTAAAATGTATCCAAGCTCATCTTAGAAACAGAATATTACCAATGCCTTTAAAGTAAACTTGTGCTTCCCTTCCCACCCCATCCCTTTCCTCCCCATAAAAATAATCATGAGTTTTTGCTTGATTGCATATGTTTCTCTATAATTTATACATACTTCAACAATATATGGTTTAGTTTTACATGTTTTAAATTTATGAAAATTCCAGCATAATGTCAGCATTCTTCCATGATTTGTTTTGTTGCTTTTGTTGCATACTAGCTTTGTGCAATTTATTGATAAACATAGCAGCTGTGGTTCATAATGTATCATATAATGGGAATTTACTATGAATAAGCACTTTTTCTAGTTGTTGCTGTTGTTATATTGAACTTCATGAAATTACAGCTTTTATAGGTTTAATATATTTGGTTATCTGGGTTTTATATGGTCTATCCTATACAAAAACTCTGCTGCAAACTTTCTCAAACATGACTCCATCTCTGTGTGAGAACGTCTCTAAGCCAGGGCAGAATTAATAGTTCCAATAGTCTAAGCATCTCCATATTTACTACATAATGTCAAGTTATTTTTTTTAATTACTGTTCCCTTTAGTATCACCACCATCAGGGTATAATTCTTCACATCCGTAAGAGGAAAATAATTGCAAATATAATAGATGTAAACTTATATTTCACTGTCAACACTTCTTTATTATCTTTACATGTTTGGAGCACTTACAGGTTCACAGCATAATTGAGAGGAAGGTTCAGAGATTTCCCTTATCCCCCCTGTCTGCACACATGCATAGCCTCCCCCATCATCAACGTCCCCCACCAGAGTGGCACATGGTTATAATTGATGGACCTACACTGACACCGCGTAATCACCCAAAGCCTGTAGTTCACGTTATGGTTCCCTCTTGGTGTTGTGATTTTTTGCAGGTTTGAACAAATGTATAACAGCATGTGTCCATCATTATCGTATCAGCAGAGCATTTTCACTGCCTGAAGATCCTCTGTGCTCCATCTATTCATGCCTCCCTTCCCCCAATCCCTGACAACCACCAATCTTTTTACTGTCTCTATGTTTTTACTCTTTCCAGAATATAATATAGATGGAATCTTACCTTATGTATCCTTTCCGGATTGGCCCCTTTCACTAAGTAATATCTAGGTAAGATTCCCCATGTTTTTTTCATGGCTTGATAGATCATTTATTTTTAACACTGAATAATAATTATTCCATTATCTGGATGTACCACAGATCCTACTGAAAGACATCTTGTTTGCTTACAAGTTTTGGCAGTTATGAATAAAGCTGATAAAACATCTGCAGGCAGATTTTTGTGTGGAAATAAGTTTTCAACTCATTTGTGTAAATAACAAGGCCTGTGATTTCTGGAGGATATAATTAGGAGTATTTTTGTAACACACCATCAAAATGTCTTCCAAAGTGGCTGTACTATTTTGCATTCCCACCAGCAATAAATGAGTTCTTGTTGCTCCACATTCTCACCAACATTTGGTATTTTCAGTGTTCCAGATTTTGGTTATTCTAATAGGTGTGCCGTGGTGTCTCATTTTAATTTGCGTCTCCTTAGGGGCATACGATGGGGAGCACCTACGCTTCTTCGCCTGCTCTGTATGTTCTTTGGTGAGGAAACTGTTGGGTCCGGCCCATGTTAAATGGGGTTGCTTATTTTTTTGCTGTTGAGTGAGTAACTCTCAGTCTTTTACTGATCCCATGTCTCTGGACTGAACTTCACAAGTACTTCTATTCTTTCTTGTTTTGTCTCCCCCCTTAGGTGCAATAGGATGACTAGAGCTGCTGGAGTTGAATATCTCCCTTGTCCCACGTGGAAGGTACAGCTAGATATTGCCTTGACCCCAGGTTTTTAGGCCCTGATTACCCTCCAGCAGGGTAGGCTCTGGTTAACTAGTTTCTCCTGAGCGCAGGCGAGTTAAGAAGAACACAGGTGCTCTAGGGTATGTCCAATGGTTCCTTTACTCCTCCCCCTGACATAAACAGGACGGCTTTTTCTCTGGTGCTTACTGTGGGATCCTGGGAGCTCCTGGAAATAAACCTCACAATATCGTGAGGCCCCACCATGACTGCCTTCCCCTGGAGCTTTTAATTCTCAGGGGCGTCCACACCGAGCCGCCAGCAGCAGCACAGTTACCGCTGAGGTTTCCCTCGCTCAGGTAGGTGACTACACCGTGTATTCACTCACCTGTCTGACTCTCCAGGGCTGTGGGGCGCGGTTTCCCCTTTGTGCTCCCCTCTCTGCCCAGTTCAAGAGCAAGGATAGAGTTTTCAGTTTGTTCAGCTTTCCCTTGTTAGTTGGGATGAAGTGACGTCTTGCAGGCCCCTTACATGTAAAACGCACTTTTATTATGTTTTGAATTTTTGTTTTCCTAATTAGTAAAGGTTGAGTATCTTTCATATTTTAATTGGCCATTTGGGTTTCTTCTTCTGGTTATATTTGTGCGCATTTTTCTATTTAAAAGCTGTTTAGGCCCTAACCGGTTTGGCTCGGTGGTTAGAGCGTTGGCCTGCTGACTGAAGGGTCCCAGGTTCGATTCCAGTCAAGGGCATGTACCTTGGTTGTGGGCACATCCCCAGTAGGGAGTGTGCAGGAGGCAGCTGATTGATGTTTCTCTATCATCGATGTTTCTAACTCTCTATCCCTCTCCCTTCCTGTCTGTAAAAAATCAATAATATATATATTGTTTAGTGAGAATTATCTACAAGTTCTGGTTCTTAATTGGCTTTCATGATACATATTGCAAAGGTATCTTTCCAGTTGTGGTGTATTTTTCCTCCTTGATATTTGTGGTGTCTTTTAATGAAAACCATCGTGTTCTTAAGGTTAGTAGAGTCAAATTCACCAATTTCATTTTTGCTGTTGTTGTTGTGGTTGTTAAATAAATTCCTATTCCACAAGCATAAAGAGCAGTTCCTGTTTTGCATTTAAAATGGAAAGTTTTGACTTTTACACTTAATTTTTAAATCTATATAGAATTGAGCTTTGTGTATGATGTGAAGTAGGACCCCATTTTCATTTTTAAAAAATTATGGATACCAATTTCCAGAGCAGCGCCTATAGAATAGTTCACCGTCTGCTCACACATTTCGTTGCTGACTCCATCAGATGTCAGGATTCCTTAAAATCTTGACTCAGGTCTCTTTCTTTACTGCCACTGGTCTATTTGTCTATTTATGCACCAAAGAAGCCAGGATATCTGCTAGGACAAGTCTCTACCACCATTTTTATTCTTTTGATTCTAACTCTTTCAGTCTTTTAAGTTGAAAGAAAACCTAGTTGAGATTTTAGAAGAAATTTTATTGACTCTGTATATCAATTTAGAGATAAATGACATTTAAAATATTGACTCTTGTTATTCATGAATATGTGTATCTCAACTTAGTTCTTTTAAAGTATATTTTTAAAAGTCTGAATTTTTTTACAAAATAATTTAACATCTTTTGTTAAATTGATTCCTAATTATCTATGTTTGGTTCTACAGATACATTTTCTGTTTAATTTTTTTATATTGATCTTTATGGTTACTGAACTAAGCTCTTTTATTAATTTGAACAACTTTAAGCTTTGTTTTGGGTCTCTATGAAGACTGATGTCTTCTGTAAATAATGAGATTTTCCCCATTCTTCTTTAATTACCTGTTTGCTAAGAGTTTCTAATATGGATAAATATTGTGTTTGTTTTCATTCCAATTTGCTAAAAGTTTCTAATATGGATGAATATTGTTTATTTTATCTGCACAAAATGAGATGATTTTATGGCTTTTTCCATTTTTATGTTAATTTATATAAACAGTTTTTAATATGCTAACTACCCTTTTATTTCTTGGATAAAACCAACTTACTAATTTGTGTATATTTGTATATTTTTAATATATTTCTGGATTTAGTTTGCCAGTATGTTATATAGAATTTTTGAATCTATGGATTATAATTGAAGCAGACCCTATAATTTTCTTTTTGAGACTTTCACTATTGGGTTTTGGAATCAAGATTATAAGAATGACCTCATAAAACAAGTAAAAGGAGGAAGCATCATTATTTTGTATGTTGTGGAAGAATTTATGTGATATTGGCATTATTTACTCCTTAAATATCTGGTAGGATTTGTCAAACTGTGGACTTGGGTTTTTTTCATAAGCAGGAAAGTTTAATTTCTTTAGTGGTTACAGGATCACATATGTTTCTTAGTTTTTTTTCGTAAGTCAGTTTTTGTAAGAGATAATTCTCTAGAAATGTGCCCATTTTCTCTAAGTTGTCATTGTAATCTGAAGTTCTCTACAACATTCTGCTCTCCTCCTAGTGTTTGTTTCTTCTGAAACTATGCTTCCTTTTACTTTTGCTGATATTGTTTGTATCTTTCCCCCTTTTTATTGATCATTTTAGTCAGAGGCATTTGGATTTTATTGTTATTGTTTTTCAAAGAACAAATTTGATTTTTCTGGTTCTCCCTATTATAGCTTTCTGTTCTGCTTTATTAATTTCTGTTTTTATCTTTGCTACCACCTACGTTATGGGTTTGTTTTGTCAATATATTTTTAAAATTTAGTTAGGTACTTAATGTATTAATTTCCAGCTACTCTAATATGGGTATATAAGGCTATACATTTTTCTCTATGAAATATTTTATCTGTATCCTAGAAGTTCTGATATATAGAAATTTTCATCATTGTTAAGTTCTAAAATGTTTTAATATTCTTTTTAATTGTGTTATTTAGAAGTGTTTTCATATTTCTAAGCATGAGTTTTTTCATTATTAACTTTATACTTAGTTTTGTTGTGGTTAGAGAACATGACCTATATCATATCACATCTTTCATATTGGTTAAAACTAGTTTTATAGCTTATTATGTGGTTTCTATATATTTAGATAGCCAATAAGTATCATGTGTGCTTGAAAGTAATGTTGTCTTTAATAGTTTTGTGTTTTATTCTACATAATGCAATTAATTCAAGTGTGGTCTTTGTATTCTCAGTCTTTTATATCTTACTGATTTTTTTGTCTGTTTGATCTATCAATTGCCAAGCAATATGTCTCAAAACACTCACTATGACTTGTGAATCTTTTCTGCTAATTTTTCTATATACATTTTGACTTGGGAAATTTAGTGCATGGGGTTTTTATCATTATGTAGTGACCCTCTAGCTGAAATAATGCTTTTTACCTTAAGGTCTATTTTGTCTGTTAGTACTGTACCCACATTAACTTATGTTCACCCTTTCATTTAAACATGTTTGTGTATTTATATTTTAAACTCCTGGTACATTTTGATTCTTTTTTACCATCGTATTTTGTACTTTCTGTTCTTGCCTAGTGCAGTTTAGTTTTAATCTGTATCATGCTGCACTTCATACAAGTCCTTTAGCATGATTTAACTCTGATCATGCTCTGACTTATTGTTTTATTTCTACTTTCCCCCCCTAAACTGTCTGTGCCAAACATACACTTTGAAGTGGCCCCAGATGAGTCATACTTTTGTGTAATTGTGTTCCCTTGAGTGGGGTAAAACTGTGACTTGCTTCTAGCCAGTAGAATATTGCAGAAGTAAGGGGATGTGCCTCCTGATATCACATTATATGGCAAAGGTAAGGGGATGTCATTTCAGTTAGCATGTTATGTTGTACAGATGGAGAGAGAGTCTCCGTAGGCTTGAAGATGGTGGCTGTTATATTGGGCAAGGGTTTATGTGGAATGGGGTGGCCTCTGAGAACGAAGGGCAGCCTGCAGCTGACAGTCAGTGAAAGGTCAGGGCCCTCAGCTGTAGACCCTCGAGGAAATCAATCCTGCTAATAACTCATAGCTTGACAGTGGGTTCTTCCTCAGTGGCCTCTTCAGAGGAGAACACAGCCGCTTAAACCAAGCATGTCAAACTCAAAGGCTAACACGGGCCAAGCAAGGTTTACGTTTATGTGGGCTGCAGAAAACCGAAAGCTTCAGTTTTCATAGAAGCACAGGTTTATTTCAAAAAGTATAGTATAAAAAAAAGAGCAAGAGCAATGATAAAATTAATGTTTCTTCCCGACACTTGGCATCTCTTCTCTGCTACTATCTTTCCTACTTCGGGGGAAATCTTGTTTGCAGTGATTACTTTCAAAACTGACCCAAGGTGAATGTCAGTAATTCTGGATCTGACTTATTTCCTTTCATAATTGTAAATAACTGCTCACACCGTTATATTGGCTGGGCCACAAAAGTTTTCGTTGTGGGCTGCAGGGGGAGCATGAGTTTGACATGCTTGGTTTAAGCCCTGGTATGCAGCCTCGGGAGACCCAGATCAAAAGACCCATTAAGCTGGGTCCAAACTCATAGTCCTTAGAAGCAGGATAGCACATATATGTGGTTTTCAGCCACTAAATTTGTGGTACTTCATTACGTAGCAATAGGAAATGAATACACTTCCAAATTAGACGGTTGTTTTTGTTTTATACAGTTAATATTTGCTTAGATTCCCTCACATTTTCCACTTTATTTTTGCACACTTTTTCTTCTTAAACTCAGTATTTTTTCTGAAATATTTTTTCCTTATTTTTGAAGTATATATTTTAGAAGTTCCCATAGGAAAGAGTTGCTGATGGGAAATTTCTCGATTTTGTTTTATCTCAGAGTAACATCATACTACTAGATAATTCTAAGTATAAAGCTATAACTATTTTTTTCATAACTTTGATATTATCTCACAGTTTTCTGGCTTTCGTTATTGTCATTTAGAATTTGGTTATCATTTCAACTTTTTCTTTGGAGGTAATTTGTTTTTCTCTCTGGATACTTTTTAAAATATTTGTATTTATATTCTACAGTTAGGTTAAGATTATGCACAAATTGGTAGTTACAGAATAGTCACAGGGCTGTAAAGTACAGCATAGGGAATACAGTCAATAATATTGTAATAACTATGTATGGTGCAGGGGGGGTACTTGAAATATCAGGGGGACACTTTATAGTGTAGGACATAGGTAGTCCGTGAGGTCCGAAAGGTTGACGACCACTGCTTTATTCAGTAGATGATTGTCTAACCACTATGCTGTATACCTGTTGAATATTACTGAGTATTGTTGAGTGTTAACTGTAATTGAAAAATAAAATTAATAATTTTAAAATAAAAAAAAGATTGGGATTGTTTTGCTTCCTAATCCTGAGGACTCATGTCATCTGCAATTTTGGAATTTCTTGCTTGTTTTGCTTTTCAAAATCATCTCTCTCCTGTTCTTATGTTATTTGTTTTTGGAATTCTGATTTGACTTATGTTCCATTTTATCACTCTGTCGTTATGTCCCTCAACTGCTGTCATATTCCCTCGGTTTCTCTGTGCTCTCCTTGGTTAATTGCTTCACATCTGTACTCCAGTTCAGTCTCTCTTCAGCCATGTTTAACAGGCTACTTTGCACAACTATTGCATTTTTATTTAAATTCTGTATTTTTCATTTCTATATGTCCAATTTATTTTTCATACTTATTTCAAATGCCCAGTCATCTTTACAGTCATTTCTTCCTTATTTATACATTTGATTTTCTTTTTAGTTTAAACAGATTACATACTAATCTTATATTGTGACCATGACGGTTGCAATATCTGAATTCTTTTTAGGTCTGATTCTGTTTATTGTTTGGGCTGACATTTACTCCTATTTCTTGTTTTCTTTAAAAAAAATTTAAACCCTGAGATGCTTAAGGGCTGTATGTATGGAGATTCTCTGAGGCTTGATTTGATTCATCTAGAGAAAATTATTATTTGCTTTAACAGGCACTGAGGGAAGATCAAGCCTGGAGTTGCTTGAATTTCTTTCAGACCACGAAGGCAGTGAAATGCTACTCTGCCTGGCTTATGAATTATCAGGAGACATTTTTTTTTAATTCAAGGCATATTTTATTTTTGTTTGTTCTTTATATTTTCTAATTCCCACTTTTACTGGAGACACAATTCTTTATAGGTCCTAGAATTAGAATCCAACTCTTTCACCGCTGCGGACCTGAAACTTCAGGTTTTCGGAATTCACAGGTGCTTTCATTGATTACAGCTTTGAATTTGCTCTTCCTGGAACTTTCGCCTCTGATGGCTCTGATAGTTTCTCTTACTCTCTGCAACTCAAGCTTGCATCAAAATATGTTTTTAATTTTGTATCTACTCCTTTTAGGAGCTTTGCAGCAGGACAGTTTTTCAGGATATTTACTCTGCCAATGCTGTTGGAAAAGGAAGTCTGTCTACTCTTCACCTTCCTGTAACCAAAGTTTGCCCTTAGCATTTCACAGAATTTATCCTTGCTCAGGTCACCAGTGACATCACCATTTCTAAATAAAGTAAATGCTCATCTGGTCTTCTCTCACTCTGCGGCCTTTGAAACCACTGTCCGCTTTCTCCGTGAGTCCCTCTTCTCCCTCATATTACATAGGTGTGCACACAGACACACACAAACTTGGCATCTGCCATGATCAAGTCTTAGGATATTATTTTCACACTCGTTTTTAACCTATTGAGGTCTAAAAAATCTCACCAAACCAAAAAAACTTAACCTGCACCTTTTCTGTCCAATGGGTTATGGGACATACATCTCAACACCTCTGTTACCTATTGCAAGAACTACTTGCCTCTCAAGACTGCTCCATCATTAACTATTGCAAAATGCATCCGTCCACCTTGGAAGATGCTTGTTGATTAAAACACTATCGCTTGCTGATTCTATTGCACCTCTACTTCGTAGTTGATTCATTTGCTTCAAATTACTGGTGAATAAATGGCAACCTTCCAATTCTATAGAAGCCATACAATTCAACTTCAAAAAAAGCTGCTGTCAGAATGACTGGGGTGGAAGGTTCTAGAGTCATACGTCACTTTACAACCAGAATATCAGGTCAAGGTCTGATTTTTAGCTGCATGCTTGAGGCAGGATGCAGGCTTACCAGTGACACATCAGTATTAGCTAATAAAGAGCACAGCTTGGTGCCACTCTGAATTCTCCTAATGTTCATAAACCTACTTCTCCATGTTTTGTAGTAAAATGTTCCTTTAATGAAAATTTAAAAATAATGTTGTCTGAGTGATATTTAATTGGAAGTATTACTTTCCTTCAGCAAACTCGGGGAATGTCAGTGAACATAAATCAGGTCAAATACTAAGAGCTGGACTTGCCTTAGCAGTTGACAAGACAATAGGACAAATGTTCTCAGTCATCATCTCTTCTCACAGAACTGGTCTTCTTTTGTGGCGTTCTTGTCACCCATCACCAGATGACCCTGGTGACTCCCAGAGATGTGTTATTAGCTCTGATACCCAATCTGAATTTCTTCCTGATGATCAAAAATGCCATATGACTGAAAGTGAGCTCTCCACCCTATAGCTTAGCTGTCAGTTCTCATTGCACCAGCACCGGGAAAAATCTCTCAGCCCACTCCTTTCAAAATGTTACATAATACTAAACGAAGCCTCAAAATGGCCAAAAATAACCAGTCCTGCTTAATCATTACTCCTAATTTTGTCCACGACTTCAGTAGTTTCTGAAGTAGAGGATGTTCCATTTTTCACCTCAGAGTAAAGAAGTTGAAAAAGTGTCTTAATTTCCAAATTCCTCTTTACCTTTACCTAGCTGAAAAGTCAGATAGCGACAAAGGCTTCCTTCTTATACAACATTGATGTACATATAAAATCACCTAATTAAAATGGCTTAGTTTGAAAAATACATTTAGTGATAAAGACAAAAGCCAATATTAAATATATAAGTAATGTAGATGATAAGCAAGAAGAAAAATGGCCCCAAACCTTTGGCTTCCCAGAACCCAGAGACCAACATCTCTCTCACTTCCTGCTTGTGGTGAAGAAATGCAGGGGGACTTCAGTCCTATATTGCCATGGTCAAAAAACAAATATGTGTTGTCATTATTTTTAAATCAATAAAGAACTTTCCACCACCCCTTTGGCAACTTTCTGCATCCACCACTTCCCCCTTATAACTCCAGTCAATGGTTTTCACATCTTCTGAGAAAAAAGAGGTGGAGGGTGTTTCCGGGAACCTCTGCCGCTGAGGTTGCCCACATTTAGGTAAAAGCTCAGAAAATAACTGAACCACTGAAAATCTATTCCTGCGAGACAGAAGTAGAAAGAATGTATACATATAAAAAAGGAGAAGTTGAGGTGCCACGGATGTGGGTGAAAACCAACTCAATAAACTTCCTCTCATGAGAAAATAAAGCAAAATTGAAGTGTCCACTACTACCTTGGCAGAAGCCAAGACCAGTCTTTTTATAACCACCTCAGAAGAATATCATGAGGATTTCCAAGGGTTTAGATATTTTCGATTTCAGCACCTGGAAACGGGAAGGGAGTGGGAGCACCCCTGTCAGCACCCTTTGGAAAGGAAGCTGATATGCTCTTCAGGACTGCTTGTCATTTTCCTTCTCTGAAGGCAGGCAGAAGTTGCTGACCTTTCCATGTAGCTTTATTTGAATTCCATGTGAGAACAAAAGAAAAAAATGACCAGATTTTTTCAAGTTCTGCCTTTTGAGAAATGACCCAAGGAGTACATAGTAGTATATGTGCTTCAAAAACTATACACATGTGAGTAGCATAGTCTCACCATTTACTCTACCAGCGGAGATGGAAGTTAAGATGGATGTTAACTTTGGCATCCAGATTACTGGGTATTATTTCTATATTTTTAAAGTTTTATTGTGTAGATGTCAAGTAATAGATGAGAGAGAGACACAATTAGAGGAAAAGGAGAGATTAAATTTCAAAATAGTCCATTGTGGTGTGATTTTATTTGGACTGAAAAAAGTAGAACTTTATTGAATGGAGAACTGGAATAGTTGGAATAGCTCCTCAGTGTAGAGAGATAAGAGAGGAACCAACTTGGACTAGACTAAGGAAGAATTTGAGTCTGAGCAAAAGGGAGGCAGCTGCCTTTCTGGTCAGACAATAGGAGTGAAGGGAAAAGAGAATTAAAAAAATTTTTGCAGCATGATCAAATGTTCCTTGGGTACTTCTCAAGGTGCTTCCATAGAGAAACTGCTTTTCCATTGTTGAACTGGGTGCCCCTTTAACGGCTGTATGATACTGAAATGGGCTATGTTGAAGAGGTAAAAAGTTTTAGTTGTACATGGCTCACATAATTTTTATCCACCCTACCACAATGGGAATTATATTCTCCTTAAGAATAATTTAAAATACTTGGAAGTTACAACAAGATTGTAGGCCTTGCCAGTAGAGAGCTAAATAATTCAATTCTTTGGACATAATAATTTATTGCCTCAGTTGTTGTTCTAATAATATTGTTATTGGGTGATTATAATGCATAAGGAGTTGTACTAAGTGTTAACGCATGAGATAGTGTAATCCTTCTAAGAACTGTGAGGTTGGTGTTATTATTTTTACTGCCATTTAAAGGCTGGAGACACTGACACACAGATTTCATGATTTGCCCAGTCATACAGGGAATAAGTGGCGAAGTCAGGATTTGAATGGAAGCTGCCTAACCCCAAGCCTGGGATTTTAAGCTCTGCCTCAAAGAAATCCGCTTGACTTACATGTATTAATCTGGAAATGAAATTATGCATAATTTTGTGTGTGGATTTTAAAACATGTATTTAGATTTTAAAAGCACAATCATGGGTAATATATTCCCAAATCGTGTCTCTGAATGACAAGTTTTCCACTGGGAAAGTTATATTGCTGTCCTTTGGGAGAAAGATGATACTTTGATCCTGTCACTAGGGCTTTGTCTTAAAGAGATGTGTCCAGAAAGGGATGTGAGATTGAAAAATGTTTCCTTTTCCTTAAGGCTATTCTTCCACACAGCCTTCTCATTAAATGGGAAGATTTTATGCTGTAGGATTCACTTATTTGCTTCTCTTCCCACATCTAAGTGATCCTGGAGACAACTAAAACACGAGAATAGGATCTCTATCATTCATCATTTTTTAAAATCACGTGTCATGATGTGTGGCATCAGTTATCCTTAAGATACAATGAAATGGACCAAAGAGGTGCCGGAAATTCTATTTGTAGCTTTTCATCCCAGTTTCAAAACTTGGAATATGTTGGTCTACAGGTGGACTTAGAAAACAATATCACATTCTTCCTAGTGGCTAAGAAAAAGTGAATATGTGTGAAAGAAAAAGGGTGTTTATTTTCTTTAGGTCTTGACATTTTAATGAATGTCTATCTTTCCATTCATGCATACACCCATACATATACACATACATATACCTTATAGTTGGTACTGTGATCCTCCTTAATGATGCATATCACACATACACATACCCACACACACAGATATATATGACTGTTTTATATATTTTACATTTAAGTCACTACTTTTTAATACTCTGAAGCCTACAGCAACACAATAGAAGACTTCCAATTGCAAACTTCTAGCAGGCTAAGAATGTAGAGTCCTGGTAAATCTCAATGGATGCCACAACATGGATAAAATCTGTACTTGGAGCAACTGCCTAGCAACAACATCCCTATACACATTACTTACAGGGGTTATCTGACAACATGTAAGGAGAAGAAATAGCATTTCAAACCGATTAACCTTAGGAAAGCAAGAATGGCAAATGCTGCCATAAGGGATAAGCTATGAGATGCACAACATGCAATGTGTATTCCTTTATAGAAAGCATACTGAGAAGAAATAAATAATTGCATCTAAAATTAGATATCTAAGATCATAACACAATATAAATAAGGCATGAAAGTCAGCTGACCCTAATGTAACCCCTGAAATTCTTATGTCTAGCTTTCCTCTCTTCTAAGTACTTTTTGACATTATTTGCCATTTATGTTCAAAGACAAAAATGTTTTTTTAAGGACTTGGGAAGTGTTTTAATATCCTCACTGCAGAAAATACACGTTACATTCATGTATATGAGTGCACACACGTCTTCCAGCTTTGACTCTGTCTCCTGCCTCTACTATATATCACTCAACAGCCAGAGTAATTTCTTCAAAAATATAAATTGTATCTTGCCTATCCCACGCCCTCCTTGGCCTCCAGCTTTACTCAGGGTAAAGACTAGTCTTTCACTATGGTCTTTAAGGTCTGGTATGACTGGGCCCCATTTACATCTTCAGCTCATGTTGTTCCACGCAACCCTTGCCTCATGATCTCCGGCCATTGTAGTTTCCTTGCCAAACTTGTTTCTGCCTCTGGGCCTTTTGTTCTTTTCCTTGAAATGACTGGCTTCCCCTCATTTTTCCATGTTACTTTCTCAGAAAGGCCACCCATATCCATTCAAATTAAAGTGAGTCTGTCACTATTATTCTCCCTTGGTACCCTGTCCTCTTTCTGTATAACTCTTGTTTAAGTATGTATTTTTGCATCTACTTGTTTAAAGTCAGTTAAAAGAAGGCAGGAACAGTATCTGCTTTATTTCCCATTGTATGCTCAGAACCTAGCACTTCATTTGGTACCAGTGCTTGTGTGTGTGCAATGATCTTATTTAAGTTCCTTTCAAATAAAAATTTTCTGGCTTCTAATTCTCCTGTTTCCACCTCAGATTACCTCCAGATATCTCACAAGAAACTCTGAAGTCATAGTGAAATTGGCGATGAAGCAAGGCAATATGAGACACCCAGCTTATCTGTTGGTCTACCTACTAGTATAAGACAGAAAAACAGCAGTTAACTAAGGAAACTAGTAGTTAACCACTTAACTAACCAGAAACCAGCCATGTAATTTTTCCAAAAGAATTTCAACCCTAAATGTTGGTCAGTCTCATCATTGTAATTATCTGGGATATTATTGTGGACAGGGTCAGCCCAGACCTTAAAACTCAGATTTTATTATACCATAATGTCCACTTGGAGCACAACTGTCAACCACATTGGCTCCCCAAATCAGTCTGGTGACAGGCAAGTAACAAACAAAGCCAGTTAAATTGGTGGGTTTTTGTTGTGCAAATCAAGGAACAAGTTGGCCAAATACTTCATTTTTCACTATTTTGGTGTTATTATTGACTCAGCCTTTAGTTTTAGATAATCTGCAAAGTGGTCATATTTCAAAATGGTCACATTGGTGATGGCTGCTACTCATCTGTCACTTACTACATCTCTGAAGAATCTTAGAGAAGGTTTCTATCGTTTCATTGAAAAATGTGAGTTAGATCATTTTACATATTTCAGTTGCCATATTGATTCTCAAACAGAATGTTGCAAACATTTTCTGAGTGAGCTTTTGGAAAATGAAAAATAACTCCTGATGCACTGCAGATTCATTCCTCAGAATGACTTCTCTTTCCTTCATGTTTCTTCTCATACTTCCTCACCGTAGAGCTTCTGCTATTGCTAACTCTCCTGCAGTTACTAGTTCAATAGTCTTTGATTATTTTCTTGTAGTTAACCTACTTTTCAGACCAGTATGCAAGCCTTAAAAAAATAAACTAGTATTTTCTTATAAAAATGTGTAGAATAAATTGATTCAGATAATATACAAACCTTAGAGAAATGTACACAGAATCTTTAGGCAAGATTTGGACCGCAGCTTGTTAAGCTACATTTCTTGATAGAAAACTGTTACATGTCGTTATTTAAATGGTTGAGAAAATTCCCCAATTGTTGTTTAACTAGTGTACATTTCAATTTGTAAATAAAGGCACATAGGATTAGCCTTGTAGCTGGACTAATGAAGCAAAAAACAAGGTGCTGACTCCAACATACTGTGTTTTGAAAAACTAACAGAAGAAAAGCCAATAGTCACTGTGTTGGATCCATAAGCAGCACATTGAAGATATAGTACCAAGAAAAATGGTCACAAAACTTGTCTAGTACCAAATAAATTATACTTAGGAAAAAATTGTTAGTTGAGGAACATATCTCAAAATTTTGGCTTGGCACAGTACTTTTCAAATGTTAGTAATTGCTTTTTTCTTTTTAACTCAAGGGCATAGATATATGCATTTTTTTCTTTGAATTTATATAGAAGTGGAAAGAAAATAGGAGTTTATTAGTGTTGGATGCTTTTGTGCTTATGTAATAAAAAATCTGGCTGAAATGCTTTGGCAAGTATGCAATGCATCATATAGTGTAATAACTTATGGTGTTTGGAAGAAAAATAAAAGCTGCTAAGAGATTGTGGTTTTGAACTTGGCAAAAGAGTTGTAGAATGAATTTGGCCCATGCATTTTCACAAGAGCTTTCACAATGGATAACAGACTTTCTAAGTACTATATATAATGAGATGATAAGCAGCTTACTATGTTAATTCTACTGTAACCATTTAAGGGTTCATATATGAAGAGAGATTGTTTTATAGAGAAGGATCCCCAAAATATCCATAAATGAACCTCTTGAATGTATTCAAGAAAGTCATACTTTATCTAAGTTATATTCAAGAGGAATTGCAATATAGCAATATTTTAATTACTTTAGTATTGACAAATATTTAGTGAATACCTCCTATGAGCTGCAGAAGGTATAACTATTAGTAAGAAAACACAAACCCTGCTTTTGTAGAATTTATGTTCTTGTGGTCTCCAAGGTAAGCATTTATCCATAACAATTCTACAGGCAACATAAGTTTTATAAGAGAAGTAAAATTTTATGTTCCAGGTAGTAGATTAAGAAAAAGTTTTGTTGGTGTCCATCTCTAATCTCTAGGAAAGAGCTAACTACTCCCATTCTCCCGACCAATACCAAAACATGAATTAATAAATAAAACCACCTTCTCCATAGATGGGAGAATAATATGATAATGAGTATGGGACAGAGACAATGAAATCTTGAAATACACTTATCTAAGATACTACAATAATTAGAGAAGCATTCATTCATTCCATGAGAGAGCAGAAGGGTTTAAATCTCCAGTTTGTGGCATTCCCTTCCATCTCATATGGCTGATGTGGTCATTATGGGAGTGTCCAGTGTTCTGGAGCAGCACCCATGGCAGGGCCTTTTGGAAATGGGGGCACTTCTTACTCTTGATTATGTATTAAAGGAATATAAAGGCAGTGGATGATGTACAAATGGCCCAGCTCTTTGTGCTAGAGCAGGAGAGAGCTCAAGGTTTGTTACTAATCCCTATCTGGAAATCAGAAGCCTATCTTTTTTCTTTCTTTCTTTCTTTCTTTCTTTCTTTCTTTCTTTCTTTCTTTCTTTCTTTCTTTCTTTCTTTCTTTCTTTCTTTCTTTTTTTTTTTTACTGAAACCCATGAAAATAACCTTCAAAAATCAAACAGAGATGGTATCATATGCCACTGGCAACTCATAAAGGATTTTAGGATTTGGCATCCCAGCTGTTTCTTCTTTATAAGCTTTGTGTAAGAGCTTTTGAAGTTAACCTTGAAAATCACAAAAGATTTCAAATGGCAGAAATAAGAGGAACATTCTAGAAAGAGGAAATTGGGCATATACAGGTGGGCAGAAGAAAGAGGCAGGTTGAGGTTAGGGGTTGTAGAGCTGAAAAAAAAAAGATGAAAGTATTTCAAGAGAGACAATGCTGGAAAAGAGGTTATGGTCATATTGAAAGCCAGGATGAAAAAGTTGTCATAAATTTAATGTGTCCCCACCATTTCTTCTTGAACACATGACCAAGACGCTTTTCATGTGCCCTAGAGGAAGATGTCTTTTTTTTTCCTTCTGTCCCTTTGAATATCCTGTGTGGACTTCATTCATTCTCCTACTCCTGGGTGGAATCATAGGTAGATCTGATAATTTACGTAGGTTATAAATAATAGTCTCCTTGTCCAAGTATTAAATGCCAGGTATTGACATATTAAAACTCAAAGCTGTCATCCAATTTGTAATTTCTCTTCCACATTGGGCTGAGAATCTTTTAAAAATATTTTATTACACTTATTTTCATTCAGGGTAACTTTCATTACATTTCATGGTTACTGAATTATAATGTACATACAACAAATTTCTATATTTAAATGTACATTTCAATGAGTTTTAACAAATTTATTTTTTTCTGTAATCACCATTATCAAGTTGTATGTCATTTTTCCTACAACAAAGAGCTCTCTCTTGTCCCTTTGCGGCCTTCCCTCTCCCAGTCCCTGTCAATCATTGATATGATTTCTGCCCTTATAATTTTTACTTGAATGTTATATAAATGGAATCTTAGAGGACTTCTTTTTATTAGTTTGCTTGTTTGTTTGGGCTTTTTCTCCAGCATAATGCTTTGGATATTGGCCCAACCTGTCGAGTACTTAGTATATCAGTGCGTCCTCTTTAATGCTGAGTAGTGTATCATTGTATAGTGTACCTTGTACTTGTTTATCCATTTGCTGGTTGACAAACATTTTTTTTACTATTATGAAACAAAGCTGCAGAAATAATGTTTTCAGTTCTCTTGGTTTAATACTTAGGTGAAATTGCTGGTTCACATGATAAGTACTTAACTTTATATAAGAAGCTGCCAAAATATTTTCCAAAGTGGCTTTATCATTTTATATCCCCATCAATAATGTTAGAGAATTTTCAGTTTTAGCAGAGGCAAGGGCTTTGTAGATTTAAAAGGGATAGAAGAAATCATAATTCAAAAAGCAAAAGATAAAAATTTAACTTTCAAATTTCTAGACAACTGAAATAGTCAAACTATCAAACACAGATATAGTATGTAGTAATTCCAACAGGTATATTATACTTCTGTTATATAGTTCTTCATTCAAGCTGAAAAAAGAATGCTAAGATGTTCGACAAATTAATGTGCAAAGAATTGGAATGGCCTTCACAAAAGAGAAAATATAAGAAGGCAATTGCATAAAAGTATTTATCTCCACTAGCAATGGGAGAAATACAAATATATATAATAACAATATGTTTACCCATGCAATTAATAAATTAAAGTTATTTTAGTAAGTCAGTGTTAAGGATATATGGTCACTAGAGTACTCCAGTGACTACTATAGGAACCATGAGTTTTAAAACTCTATTGTCTTGTGTCCATGGGTTATGTATATATGCATACAAATTCTTTGGTTGATCTCTTTCCACCCACCCTCCCCAGCCTTCCCTCTGAGATTCTGCAGTCTGTTATATGCTTCTGTGTCTCTGGATCTATCTTTTGATCTAATACTTCACTTGGATTATCACTTTATCTTAAAAAAGTAAGTCTCGGGCGCTAAAATGATAGTTGTAATGCCATTTTAAATGACAAAAATTGAAGCACCTTACATGTTAATATCAAGAAAAATAGTTAACTAAATTGTGGTACATCAACATGAGAGAACATTTTGCTTCCAGATAAAAATATTTGAGTCTTTTAGAAAACAGTTATCTACAGCCTGCTATTTTTCATATCCCCACTTATTAGATGTGTGTCCTAGCACAAGTAAGGAGGATAAAAATTCTAACTACTGCATATGGTTCTTGTGAAGATATTTAATTAATATATGAATAATATAAATCAGTACTTGACTTACAGTAAGCATTTTAAAAATATTAGCTATTGTTATATTAATGTAAAACTGCATATTTGGGAAAATCTTAATATAAATGCATTGGATAAAAGGCTAAAAATAAATATCCAACAATTTAAGCAGGATGTCTTTCGTAGGTAGAACAATGGGTAGGTAATCTTTGACTTTATATTTCTAACATTTATTATAATAATGTGTTACTTTAAAAGATGAGAAATTATTGAAACACTAAGAAAGAAGGTCATGATATCTGCTCTCATGAAGTTAAGAATTCAGACCAAAGTTAAGAATAGGAAAAACTGTCTTGTAGGGCAGAATGTGGTAAGTACCAGCGCAGAGAACTTAGGAAACTGGTCCACCAGAGGACAGAAGGGATACTTGACAGGGGAGGAAGCATTTGATTAAGGCCTGCCTGAATTAGATTAAAGCACATGGAAGGATCTATACTTTTCAGACTGAGAAAACAATGAAGGGAAAGGCAAGACCATGAAAGAAACAAATGCCAAATCACTGGATCTGTTGGGTCATATGATACTTAAAGGAATCCGTAGTAGAAGGTCTTAAATGGCAAGTTATTGTCCAACACCTTTCTAGAGAAATATAGGTGAGGTTTAACTCTTATTGCAATATTTTCTTCTCTAAAGATATTAAACCATAAAACAGACACTATTACTTAACCCTTTGATTCTCAGTAAACTTGCTCACAAGGTACTTGAGGGTCTGCCTGCACCCAACTTCCCCAAACCTCTCTCTGTATTTATCCACACCTGGGGGTCTACCGTCCATCTGTCCATCTCCTGAACATAGACTCCTTCCTACTTTTCCAAGAAACTCTTTGCCCTCCCCCGCCTCCTTATCTTTTTTACTAAATGCTAAGTTCCATTCAGCTCAGTTCCTGGTTCCACCTCTGCAAGCACAGTCATAACCCTCTGTGCTTGCTTTCTTCCAAGACACATAAATTCAGCTTTTGTATATTCCCTTAAGTTCGATCAGTATTCTTGCCTTAAACCTTGTTTTGGGGGGCCTGGTATTTATTCATAGCGGGTAACAGCATGTTTGAGTTTAGGGTCCAATTGTGATGTTTCTTGATATCTTCCATGTACCATCTTTTACAAGGAGTCAGTGATCAGCTCATTTTCCAGTGCTTATTTTTTTAACCAAGTCAATGAATTACTGAGCAACACTCTGGATCCACAAGAAGAGCTCAATTAATCCATCCCATTCTATTTCTGCTCAGGTCATTCAGAAAATAGACTTAATTTTCTCATTTAACCCATGTGATTTTCAGATGTTATTAGTGTTTCTGCAATTCCTATAAAGAGTTTTAGATTTAGCAATGGATTCCAAGTATCGTAGCCAAACCATTTTTTAAATTTAGCCTAAGATTTATTTCTCCTTATGTGATTTTTTGATGTAAATAAAATAATGAGATCTATATTTAGAACATTACTGGATTTAAATGCATTGGGCAGTAATTACAATTTAAAGCAGTTCATTTGGAGACAGTTAAATTTAGCTTCAGATTTACAACCAATATAGAAGGATGAATAAAACCAAGAAGTGGACCAGTTTTCAGTAGGAAGATGCTCAATTAAAGGTATGTCATGATGAATGTCCCAAGGAGCCAAATTGAGACTTCTGCCTCAACACTTTTCTTTAGTGCTACCTTGACTACCAGCATGCACATTAAATATCATTTCAACTCAGTTTTTATGTTAAAAATAGCACTGGCAAAGATTTTTAAATGTCAGTGCTCAGAGATTGGCAAGGGTGCAGTAAATGAGCACTTTCCTAGTTTGGCTAGTGAGAGTGTTGATTGGTTCCATATTTCTACAGTATAATTTAATACATATTGTCAGAGGCCTTAAAAATGCACACTGTTTAATATAGCCATCCTACTTCTAGGAATTTTTCCTAAGGAAATAATCCTGGATGTGCACATAAATCCAGCTATTGATTTATGATCACTGCATAAATCCAGCTATTGATTTATGATCACTGCATGATTAGCATAGCGAAAAATTGGAAAACACCAACATGTCCTGCAGTTTTAGAAGGATTGGTAAAAATAATTTATGACATGCAGAGCCACTGGCAAAGATGGCGGCACCCACAGCCAATAAGGAGGGACTATGCTAATTGACTGCCCCACCCTCTAAGATGGTGGTGCCCACAGCCAATAAGGAGGGAATATTCTAATGACTTCCCTGCTCTCAAAGATGGCAGTGCCCACAGCCACAAGATGGTGGTGTCCAGTCCCCTCAGCCCCGCCAGGGTGGCAGGTGCATGGCAGGTGGCTCCGCACGCCTGCCTCCAGAGTCCCCCAGTCCCTTCAGCTCCCCAACCCCCCAGGGCTAGCCCGAGGTGCAGGCAAGCTTCAGATGGCCAGTCACTATGAGGCGCACTGACCACCTCTTGGTTCCTTTCCCTGGCCGGCAGGCTCTGATCACCCAATGGCAAATGGGGAACTGGGGTAGGGGGCAGGGCCAGGGAGTGGGAGGAATGGCTGACCTCTTGGTCCCTCCCACCAGCCTGCAGGCTCTGATCGCCTGATGGCGAACAGGGAACCTGGGGTGGGTGGCAGCAGGGGGCAGGGCTGGCTGCGGGCAGCTGGGGAAGCTGGCCCTGATCACAGGCCAGGCCTAGGGACCGTACCCGCGCACGAATTCGTGTACTGGACCTCTAGTATAATAATAAAATACTACATTCATCTATAGCTTTAAGTGGCAGTTGCCCAAAATGATTGCTTACAGTAACAAAGATAAAGCCTTAATCTGAAAACAGGTAGGGCGTGCTTTGCCAACTGTATGCTTGAAACAGACTCTTTTATAGAGCATTCCTATCTTGCCTTGCTATTTTCTTTGATTGGGAAGTAATTCATTTAACCTGGGTGAAATAGTCAAAGGAAGCATAAGGATAGTTTAAAGTTGCACATATGCTAAAGAAACTAGGTCTAGACCAGTGGTCAGCAAACTGCGGCTCGCGAGCCACATGCGGCTCTTTGGCCCCTTGCGTGTGGCTCTTCCACAAAATACCGACTTCTGTGCATGGGCCACGAGGTTTCAATCGCACTGTACGTGCGCGCCTGCATGTGGTATTTTGTGGAAGAGCCACACTGAAGGGGCCAAAGAGCCACATGCGGCTCTTTGGCCCTTTGAGTGTGGCTCTTCCTAAGCCTTAGGAGTACCCTAATTAAGTTAATAACAATGTACCTACCTATATAGTTTAAGTTTAAAAACTTTGGCTCTCAAAAGAAATTTCAATCGTTGTACTGTTGATATTTGGCTCTGTTGACTAATGAGTTTGTCGATCACTGGTCTAGACTAACATGATGGCCCTGTGCATCTTGGGGCAAATTTTATTTTGGTTCAAGGTTATGATAATCTGTTAAAATCAAGTGGGAGTGGATCAGCAATCCTTAACATGACTTCCAATAACACAAATCTAAATTTATATGCAAACATGCTATATGATCCTATGTACAGGACCTACAGGCAGCACTGATTGCCAGGCAGGGAAAATAAAACATCTGCCTTCTATTGATTCTGCAGGGAGCAACTTACTGAATCATCACATTTCTTCCCAGTGAAATAAGAACTTTGGTCTTTGGTCCATTTTCTGATAAGAGGTTAATAAATGATCCAAGGGAAAACATACATTTGAAATCACGCTATATAGCTATTCTCAGTTTCTTTTTATTTAAATCAACTTGATTTAATCTCCAAACACTGGCTGTTTGCTGTGGCAGCAGAGAGAAATGTGATTAGAACCACACAGCTGGTTAATTCACTAAAGATGCAGGAGGTCTATGGAAAAAGGAGCTATTCCTTTGCAAATGATGAAAAGTTAACCATTCAGACTTTGGCAAAAGAAGGAAGAGACTTTGAACTCTACTGGGCTAAATTTTTATGAGCAGTTGCACCACAACATTGAAATTAAGTATGTGTGGGATTTGGATTAAGTACACCTTTGGGGGATATAGAAGAAGGAGGGTTGAATGTTTTGGAGGAAGACCAGTGGGAAAAATCACTTTCTGTAAAATTTTGCTTTAGTTTGGCTTTGCCGAAGGGATTTTTAGGATTTATCTGATCTCTGAAGTTCTATCAAACCTTACCTTTTAATGAAAAGCAGGATGGATTTAGAGTCATCGGGGGCTCACTTGGCTGAAACTTCACTTAAAATTGAGGGTTTGTAAGAACATTTATATTAAACATTTTAGTCTACTCAGTTTTCTTTCAGATGCATCTATTGTTACAAAATAAAGTTTTTGAACTGCTCTGAAGATACTGAATCTGTGGTTTAAAGCAGTTTATAAAGCAGCAGGTCTGGGTGCTTTCTGTAGAGGACCTCACAGAGTCCTGGTAGGACAGATAACAAAGACTACTGTTTGCTTGGACTACATGTAAATCAAATAAAAATGCATCTGACTAACATCTTGAATGTTAAGAGAGACAAAGCATTTGTATTATTTTGAAGTGCTAATAGGGGTCAGTTCAGTTATTACATTTATAAATGAAAAAGGGTTAGAGAGCATGATACAAATATGGTGTTCTTCAAATAATGGAAATTTTATAGAAATTGTAGAATCATTAAATACATTGATGACTCAGATCTACTTTTACAAAGGTTTCTGGGGAAAAGATAAAAAAAAACAATTGTCAGTTATCAAAAAACATAATAATTTATTGAAATAATTGGAAAACATGAACAAAATAAAGAGTAGTAAATGGAAGAGATTAATTAAACATCAAATACAGGTCCTTGATTGCAGATTCTGCCCTGGATGTGACAAGCACCAGTCAGTTGGTGATTATGGTGTGTAGTTATTAAAACAGTCAAACCTATGAGTGATTTTTAACTCCCCCCCCCCAACTAAAAGCCTTCTACCTGTGACTTTACTCAACAAAGAGGCTTTGGACAATTGTACTCTGCCACTGAACAACTGGTGACAGTCATAATTAGTCTTGATTGTATAGCTGTAATGAAAGGTGCAGATGGTATTCTCTTAAATTCATTTATAAGTAGAATATGTCCATGAGCAGCTCAGTTTCTAAATCTCAGGAGAGGAAGAGCCACGTCCTGGACACCCTGAAGTTGTGGGCCAGTTACATATTTTTACAGCAGTTACAGATTTATATATTCTTTTCAAGTTTATCTTAAAAATTGAGTATTTTAAACACGCATGCCAAATTGGATTTTCCTTTAGAGAATCTAAATATAACAAGATGGTCTGCCCATTGAAAAAGGTGTTTAGGCCTTGGAAGATGGTACAATAAAATATATTTTTCTTTTTTTTTTCTTGAGACATAATTGACATAGAACATATTAGTTTCGGGAGTACAACATAATGATTTAATATATGTATAGAATGCAAAATGACCACCATACCAAGACTAGTTACTCTCCAACATAGTTACAATTTTTTTTTCTGATGAGAACTTTTAAAAATATTTTTAAAGACACAGAAGAAAACCTCAAACTCAAGATATAACATTTACTTTAAAAGTTGATAAAGCTCAAATGTATGATTTTAAACTGCAAATTGTAAAGGTATTTTGGAAACTTTCAGTAAAACAAATGCAAAATTATAGGTTTTTTCATTGCTTTTTAGAAAGAGGGAAAGGGAGAGAGAAAGCAACATCAGTGGCAGAGAGAAACATTCATCAGGTTGTCTCCTGTACACGTCCTGACCGGGGATTGCACCTGCAACCTATTTTTGTGCCCTGACTGGAAATCAAACCCACAACCTTTTGGTGTATGGGATAATGCTCCAACTAACTGAGCTACCTGGCCATGGGCAAATCTATTGAGTCTTTTTTGAACTATCCTAATTTATCATTGGCAGATTTATTTATTAAGGAACTAAGGGAAAATGTAGATAAAATTATTAGAATATAAACAAAAGCAATAAAGTCTATTAGTAAAATCAACATAAGTGATTCTAACATCTGGAATAATATTTTAACAAAAATTTTTCTCTAGGTAAACTGCAATACAGCTCTAAATTCTGATAGGCAGTAAATGACTAAGAACACAACTGGGTTGTGGTGAGCCCTGCCAAGCCCTTAGGACAGTCATGCTGTCCGTGACTTGTGCCTTTAGAAATGCTCTAAGAACCAAGCCGTGGACCAAATATTAGTAGAGTGTAGCTTGTTTTCTATTCATGTAAAAAGTAACTTTTAGTCGAAATTCTGGTAATAACTTCCTGACCCCACTGGATTCTTCAGTGCATTTCCTGGGAGGCATGAATAGGACTTTAGAGACGAATGCTCTTAGGTGTTTTAGTGCTTTAAAATTCTAAGATCTAAGATCAGGTTACTATAACTCTTCAGTCCATGACTGATTCATTGGGCTCTGATCCAAATAATGTTAATTATTCATCTGACTAATATTCTTTCTGTGAATCAGTGGTTCTCAACCTTCCTAATGCTGCGACCCTTTAATACAGTTCCTCATGTTGTGGTGACCCCCAATTTCATTGTTACAAATTGAACATAATTAAAGCATAGTGATTAATCACAAAAACAATATGTAAATATATATGTGTTTTCCGATGGTCTTAGGCGACCCCTGTGAAAGGGTCGTTCAACCCTCAAAGGGGTCGCGACCCACAGGTTGAGAACTGCTGCTGTGAATAATGATCAACTCTGCCTTAATATGACTACGCTACTCATATTAATGCTTTGGTCCCTGGGGGAGAAAAATAAAGATGTTGGACTGACTGTTTTGTATGTAATTTGCCTAAATACTCTCCCTAGGCCAGGGGTGGGCAAACTTTTTGACTCGAGGGCCACAATGGGTTCTTAAACTGGACCGGAGGGCTGGAACAAAAGCATGGATGGAGTGTTTGTGTGAACTAATATAAATTCAAAGTAAACATCATTACATAAAAGGGTACGGTCTTTTTTTTTTTTTTTAGTTTTATTCATTTCAAAGGGCCGGATCCCGCCCACAGGCTGTAGTTTGCCCACAGCTGCCCTAGGTTGAAAGTATTTGGGGGTATATATGTTAATTTATAATTAATAAGAAGACATCATTAATAAACTATATTATCCATAGAATATTAATATACTGATTAGCTACATTGGGAGAGCATGCTTTGGGATAAACCTTAGGACTTATCATTGAACCTGCAACCTAAGGGCTGTGTTATTAGAATAGTAAAACAACTGCCCTTCCCTGCAGGCCTGGTCCCCCCCCAACTACTCTCCCCTGCAGGCCCAGTTGCCCCCAACTGCCCTGCCGGCCTGGTCGCCCCTAACTGCCCTCTCCTGCTGGCCTGATCGCCTACAACTGCCCTCCCCTACCGGCCATCTTGAGGCCACATGGAGGTGGCCATTTGTGTGAGGATGTGATGGGTAATTTGCATATTACCTACTTATTATGTAGGATATTTTTTTACTTTGGGAAGAAATCTGAAATTTTATAAATATTAATGAACAGTGACTATCACCTTAGGAAGCATCTTTTGAACTCTTAGGCACCAATATAAAAACTTAAAGATCAATTCTGGAAATGGCAACCAAATGAAAGGGATTGCTAGGTCCTTGCAAGAGCAAGCCCATGAGAGGGAGAGAAGGAGAATAATCTTCTGTGGGAAAACATGTGCACATCCACATGTTCACAGACAGCGACACAAACACTAACCCTTGATAATCCACTCATGTTCCTCCACATGTGTATGTCTGGATACCTCTGACTGTTCTCACTGCTAAGTGTAGCTCTATATTTCTTCTTTTTCAAAATAGGTTTTTATTTATTTCAGGGAGAGGAAGGGAGAGAAAGAGAGAGATAGAAATATCAATGATGAGAATCATTGATCAGCTGCCTCCTGCATGCCCCTTACTGGGGATTGAGTCCCCAACCCAGGCATGTGCCCTGTTCGGGAATTGAACCATGACCTCCTGGTTCATAGGTCAATGCTCAACTACTGAGTCACAACAGCTAGGCTAGCTATATATTTCATATGGCCTATTCATTTAGCTATTTTTCTATGTCAACAACTTATACAAAGCTCTTCACTCTAAAACATACACACAAAGCCCTAGAACACAGACCATTCACAGTTCATAGGCCACATGTACTTTTGTTTTCAACAGTTGAGTTGTGTCTTGACTGAGATTCATTTTTATGTACCCCAAACCTGTAATTATAGAAATTACAAATGAAATAAGCGCAACAAGGAAGAAATTTTTCCTGCCTATGAAAATTCAGTTAAAAGTTTTAAAATGTTTTGAGCAAAGAAGTCATTTTAAAAAGATTTTAGGTGTGTGCAAGAAAGTCGGAACAGTTTAGGGAGGAAAATATTAACCCTCTATAGAGATTCTGCACTTTTCTTTATGAGTATCTCTGAGTTCTCATTCCATTAAAAATGGTTTTAGTGGCTAATTACAAATATGACAGATACAAAAATGACAGGGACAAGCTCCATGCGTAGGTCTATTTCTAAAGACAAGGCTTGGCTGTATATCAAAAGATCAATGAAAAGATCACATTTGTATGTTTTAAGTTAAAATAACAATTTTAAGGTGTATGCATCATGTTTTCAAGACTCCCTGCATTTAACTGCATTTCTCCCCAATTAACCAATTACCTAATAGTCTGGATTTTATCATAGAAAACTGCTTCTAATGTAATTAACTTATGCGGGTCCCGTTCCACAAAGCACTTGTGTCACCTTACAAAAACACATTTTGTAAAAGTACGTAAAATGTTATGTATGTAAAATGTACGTAGATTTTATAGAAAACTATAAAGTCAAAGCTAAGATTTTAAGGAGAAAAGGGGGGAGGGAAGGGGAGAGAATAATCAAGTCAGTTGTATTTCGTTCTGAGGTTTACGCCAAAGCAAAGAGAGAAACTGACCGCAAGATTCTTAGCATCCAAGTTAAAATAAAAGTAACATGAAAGTGGACTAGATGCTCAGGCAAAGCACAGCTGATAAATAGCAGGGCAATCTGGTATGGTTGTTTGGATACTAAAATATAGGAAATAAAATACATTTATAAAGTGCTTAAAAAAATAAAAGGACTTTATTCCCTGACAGTATTTTAATGTAACTTTCCAAGATAACCTTATTCTAATCGCAGCTCCTTTTTGAGCACTTACCCATTACAAGGAACAGCTCACAGCTGCTGGGTGACCTCAGCATTCCTCACTGCGATTGCAGAGGGCAGGTGGTATCACTAGTGCCATCCTAATGACAAGAATCTCAGTCCCAGAGGTGAAGGTTGTAGGGCTAGCCAGCAGAACAGCCCCATGATGCCATGTTCTCTGCCAGGCTGAAATTTACCTTCTCAAGCATTTTAGTTCATGCCACTGATCCTCATCTGTGGACAGTTTCTTTGAGCTGCTTTTGCTTGTAGTTATAATCAAACCAGCTGGCACATTAGAATTACCTGGGCAGTTAATAAATTTTTTGTTACTTCCCCTTCCTCTCATCCCAGAGAGTCTGATTCAGTTGGTCTGGAGAGGGACTTGGCCTCAGCATTTTTTTAAATCCTCCTAGGTTGAGCAACTGGAGGTGAGGCAAGGACTTTTTTATCTCCTTTATTCTTGGTGATAAATGATGCTTTGCAAAATTAAGGTCCTATTTCTCATCTTCTGGGCTTACTGTCATCACAGGATGTGACAATCTTTCTCTCCTTCCTCTTTCCACCTCCACTCCTACCCCTACCTGCCCCTCCCCCTCACACACAGAGATGATCAGCGAAGACAACTGAAGTTGGTTCAGTATTCTTTTTGTAGGTACTGTCAACATCTAGAAACAATTTTCTTAGAAAGAACTATTATTCACCTCAAAGCCAACGTTCTGTGGTATTTAATTATCAACATCTCATAAATAGAGTGAAGGTCTCAGTTTTCTGGATGGTTTTTTAGCTTTCATTTTATTTCCATGGAACAAGTTAAAATTACATTGATGTTAATACTTGATTGCTACACCAAGTATCTCAGTTTACTACATCATTGTAAAAAGTTGTTGGTTTAGATTTCCTTGATGACTTGAGAAAATATTATATATGTCCATCTTTAAAAAAACTCCTAAGTAAAATTCAAAATTAAAAGTCAGATAAAAAGGTGGTTAGTCATGTTACCAAAAGATGTTTTGTTTATCAAAGGCTAATGAGTCTTAAATATTGAGCCACACTAAAACATTTCAAAAGTGAGTGAACTCAGAAAATTGCAGATTACTTCCAAATTTTGGGAGCATATCTATTGCATAAAGAAATCAAATAAGGAAATAAGTGAATGATAAAGGATAAATAAAATAAAAAAATGAAAATGAAAGTAATTTTAATTGAGCACAGAGAACTCTAAAATAGGTTAGGTATTATTAGCCTGAATGCTCTGCCTTATATTTCAGTAGTGCCCAAAAGGATTGAGTTGTAAAAGTTAAGTCATGTGGAAGTGCCTGGATTGGTATCTGGCACATGGTAGGTGTTCAAGAAATATTAGTTGAGTGTGAATAGCGGTGGTGGTAGAGCTGTGTTTATTGGAAATCAATGGATGTCACCCCCAGCTTAGTTGAGAGTGACCAGCTTTTCCTTCTTTTTTTTTTTCCAGCAAAGGAGAGGGGCCTTCACTCCGGCCCTGTGCCAGGGCCTCAAGCTATTAATATTAGCTCCCATAATTAACTTGTGTTGACCTTGATATACTCTAGATCCGTGGTCGGCAAACCGTGCTCGAGAGCCACATGCGGCTCTTTGGCCCCTTGAGTGTGGCTCTTCCAAAAAATACCACTTGCGGGTACGCACGTACAGTGCGATTGAAACTTCGTGGCCCATGCACAGAAATCAGTATTTTGTGGAAGAGCCGGTATTTTGTGGAAGAGCCACGCTCAAGGGGCCAAAGAGCCGCATGTGGCTCGCGAGTCGCGGTTTGCCGAGCCGCAGTTTGCCGACCACTGCTCTAGACCATCAAATTTACTAATGTCAGAGAATCTATGTACATGCAATGAGTTTTTAAGTACAGCATATGTACTTAAAGTTCTCCAAGTTCTCTGAACTATGAGACAATAAATCTAAGAACAAGTGGTTGTTCTAGTAGATCATTGGTGTTCAGCATTTGCCCAAAGGTGAATAGCTGATTAATTGCTCTCCCCACTCTCTTCTGTTGTCAAAGGAGTGCTAGTAAAAGGCTCTTCACTAACACTGCCACGGGTCAGCCTCTCCCCAAATCCGGTAGAGCATACGGTAAGCTGACCTACTGTCACTGAATGTCAACACAAGCTGCTCCAAATTCAGCTGGCTAATTAGATGGCCAAGCCACTGTGAGTAGGGGTTGGGGAATTTATCTTGAAGTGATGTTTGTACATTTGCACTTTACATAAGACTGAAGACATTTCACAATCCTGATCCCTGATCAGGGATGTGTGGGAGTCTCCATACAACTGTGGTTTCAGTTTTTCTAAGCTTGTACTGACGACAATGGGGAAAAGTATTGATTTCCCCAGCCCCTCTCCCCCACTCCTCACCACATCAGCAAAGATTCACATAAAACCTTAGATTTTGCTTAACTGAAGTTTGTACCATTGAAAAATGGAACATTGCTAATATCTTGAATTCACTATTTGTACAGAAACCATCATGTCCAATAATAATAATGGCCTTTCTAACCTAAATTCAATCTGTGACTCCAAAATGCAGATGAGCTCTAAGATTCTTTTTATATCTATAATTTTATGTTTTAAACTAGTTGTCTTTTTCAACATAGTGTTAGTCTTTTAAAACAGTGGTTTCCAACTGGGAGTGATTTTCCCTCCTGGGGACATTTGGCAATATCTGGAGACATTATTGTCACAGCTGGTGGTGAGGTGCTACTGGCATCTAGTGGGTTGCTGTGAACTAAACATGTCTCCCCAAAATTCAATGTTCACATATGTCTTTCATATGTATTTGGAGGTGGGGCCTTCGGGAGGTAATTAGGTCATGACCCCTATGAAAAGATTAGTGCCCTTATGAGAAGAGCTACCGTGTGAGGTTATAATGAGAAGACAAACATGTCTAAGCCAGGAAAAGGGTCTTTACCAAGAACTCAACCATGCTAGCACCCTGGTTGTAATCTTGTAGCCTCCAGAACTGTGAAAAACAAATGCATGGTGTGTAAGCCACCCAGTCTATGGTATCTGTTGTAGCACCAGAACTAGACAGACTAGAGCGCAGAGATGCTGCTAAACATCCTATACTGCGTAGGACAGCTCCCCACAACAAAGAATTGGTCCAAAAATGTTAGTAGTGCTGAGGCTGAGAAACCCATGAATGAGTACATGCCGTAGAGAACAATGTGGGTTTAGGAAGGGAACTTGTTATGAGCAAAAGCTAGCAGTTGTTTTTCCTGGGAACATTTTGCTAGTTGCCTAGTTGCAATTTTGCAATGTTGATGATTACTTAAGAGGAAGCAAAGCATTCTCAGACTGAGTGGGAGACACAGATGTGAACCTTCCTAATTATGAGAAAGTTTCTCTGCCAAAGACACTCAGGAATACAAGTTGTGCACTTACACAAACAGAAGACATTCAAATTACCTATCCTCTCAGGTTTCCTTTTGTTCTGAAAGAGGCGCCCACAACCAATTCCTTTGGCCTTAGGCACAGCAACAGAATTCTCTGATGGGGAACTCCTTACCATACCAGGAAAGAATGAATTTCCGTGGAAAGCCTTGCATACCTCTCTGCTGGAGGCTCAGGTCCCCACACCTCAGGCCAGGGTGTTGCCTATAAGTGCTTGGTATTCAAAAGCAAAGGCCAGCAGCTGGAGTGCAACCTGTGAGCTAGTTAGAAATGCAGATCTCAGGCCCAGCCTGACCTTCTAAATCAGAACCTGCATTGTAACCAGATGGGGGTGGGGGGCGGGGGGGCAGGAGAATTGCTCTGTACATTAAAGATTAACAAGTACTTCTTGATGGTCTTCATTCTATGGTAATGAAGCCCTAGTTTTTGAGACTGTGAATAAAATGGACTTAACTTTTATTAAAAATAGGCAGGCATTTGCTTGTGACTAGGTATGTTGTATGGGACAACCTGGTTCACCTTTTGGGCTTCAGTATTCTCATTTGTAAAACGAGAACAAAGACAAGATGACCTCTAAGTTCCTTCCTACTTTTGACACTATGGGAAGTATGATTTTTTCCTCCAGTGTTAACATGATTTTTAACTATCTGAGTTGTCTTGGTGAGGGTAAACTTCAGAAAAAGAAGGTCCCTGACCAGTACATAGATACACAGACCCACATTGATCATCACTGATTTCTTATGCAAAATATTCCACCTCTAACCTTGAATCTGAGCCTACAAAAGTCAGGGGTGTGCCTCTTGGTTGTCACTTGGGCCTACTCTTTGCAGTGGCAATCCTTGCCCCCCTGGTGGCCTGAACATCATGGATTATGGACCCATTGTCAAGCGCCAGCCTTGGCTGTGCAAGCAGGCTCTGCCCAGGTGTGCCAGGTGGGCTCCTGTGCAGTGCCTACTTGCTCCTGGGCATCCCTCTTGCATCCTAAAGGAGAGGCTGCCCAGCTACCGTCTAGCCCAGCCGTGGGCAAACTACGGCCCTCGGGCCGGATCCAGCCCGTTTGAAATGAATAAAACTAAAAAAAAAAAAGACAGTACCCTTTTATGTAATGATGTTTACTTTGAATTTATATTAGTTCACACAAACACTCCATCCATGCTTTTGTTCCGGCCCTCCGGTCCAGTTTAAGAACCCATTGTGGCCCTCGAGTCAAAAAGTTTGCCCACCCCTGGTCTAGCCAGTACCACTTGAAAACAGAAAGATTGGGTATAGGATGATCACAAAAATGCAAAGTGTTTGCAATCCCATGCCTTCCAAGAGCTTCCTCTGGAGAGTGATTGGGGAGGTGGTACTTTTCATTTTTTTGTTTGCACAGTTCAAGAGACTGCAAGATCACAATGGCCCACCAAGTCACAGAATTACCACGCCTCTCTCTTCCCATGAAGTGCAGTGTATATGTGTGTTGGGGGGAAGGGGTGTGTGTGTGTGCTCAAAGTGACTTTTCCTCTGGAAAAGATGGAATCATTAAAGCAGAGAAGTTAAACTTATTTTTACTATAAATCAGGGCATAAAAATAATAGCTTATTATTGTAGTAGAGGCCCAGTGCATGAAAATTCATGCACTGGAGCGGGGGAGGTCCCTCAGCCCGGCCTGCCCCCTCTCACAGTCTGGGAGTTCTCAGGGGCAGGAGGCGACCCGGCGATCAGGGGAAGGCGACACCCCCATCACAGCTCTGCTGCTGCCACTGCCAGCAGCGCAAGTCTCAGGTGGCCCTGTTTACCTGAGCCTCGGGCAGCCCTGGGTGGCTGGGCAGCCACCATCCAAGGCTTGTCTGCATCTTGGGCCGGCCTTGGGCAGCTGAGGGGCTGAGGGGACTGGGGGTGGGCCCAGTCTTGCTGCACACCTGCCGCCCTGGTGGGGCTGAGGGGACTGGGTGCCTCCATCTTGTGGCTGTGGGTGCTGCCATCTTTGAGGGCAGGGCCGTAATTAGCATATTCCCTCCTTATTGGCTGTGGGTGCCACCATCTTTGAGACTGCATGAGGGTCAATTAGCATATCCCCTCTTTATTAATAGGATAGGTAGCCAGTGTAAACTGCTCTATGATGTAGCAGTGAAATAATGTCACCTTTCTTCATTTCCCAAATCAAATTAGAACCTGGCTCAGCTGCCAACCACCAGACCAGCAAAAAGTCCAGTATTACTCCCTCGCCCCAGGTCATTTAAGACCTCAGAGGGCTTCTGCCTTGTTTCTCCGGCAGGTGGGGAGGTGGGAGGCTCGGGTGGTGTCCAGACTGGTGGCTCTTGTAGAGCTGCCTCTGCTCTCGCACATGCTGGCTGGCCCTGCAGCCCCATGCCTAGTCGGCTCTCTGCCGGCCAGGGTTTGCCCTCACAGGTGGCTTAGTTCACTCCCCCTGTCCCATTAGGAAGAGGTCGGACCCTAGAAATAGAAAAGAATAGCTCTTCCACTCCCACAAGAAGGAGGAAGTATCTTTCTTTCATTCTTTGCTAATGAGACACAATGCGTCTCCTCAAGCCCCTCCATGAATAAGGCACAGAGATGGGCACACACAGAAAAGACTAGTAAATGGAGGCTAAGCTCCCAGGGCTCAGTCTGCTCCACTTAGAATGTTAGGTTTAGAATACTGTCCACAACTGACTATCTGAATCAGCTGGAGAACTTAACACATACAGATCCACCTATGGGGGAGCTAATCTGCACCTTCTCAGATTTCCATGGGTGTCCAGATGCTTGGCCTGGCTGGGGAATCACTAGAGAAGGAGGAAAGCAGGAATTTGGGAAACAAGCAGCCTGGGATTGCTATTCAGCTCTGCCTCTTACTACCCCTACAAACTCGGGCAAATAACTCTATTTCTCTAGCACTGTTTCTTTTTTTAAATATGTACTATGTGTTGGGGTAAAAACAGTCTGTCTTCTATCACAATGGTAAAAATTGTAAAGTGAGATGCATTTTAAAACACAAGTGGATTTGCATTGCTACCATTTTTTTGGAGGGAAATCTGGCAGTTGTCCTTCAGTATTTTCAATGTGCATATCCTTCGATGCTGAGATTCCAATACTAAGGATTTATCAAACAGAAATATTTCCAGAAGTGCACAAGATGTATGTATAAAGGTGATTATTTTTGCATTGTTTGTAAAATAGTAAAAAAACAACAACTTGTAAACAAACTAAATTTTCATCTATAGGGCATAGATTGGATAGTGTGTGGTATATGAATACAGTAAGTCACTACCCAAATCTTAGAAAGGAAAAAGTGAATTATATGTACAACCATGCATTTGGGGAGTGGAGAGAATTCTCCACCTTCCCTTCTTTAGTGCTTCTGTCTGACTAGTTATAAAATAATTTAATAGACACAAGTCTAGAGTAACAGGAGAGAAGAACAATTTAATATGTGCACACTGGAGAATCTCAATAGAATGCTCAAATCATAAAATGAGGCTCAAATGAGGGCATCTTTTTATGCCTTTTAGATGAAGAAACAATAAATCTGTGAGAAATGAACAGGATAAAGAAAGTGCTCATTAGAAAGGAAGCAGATGGGGTATTCCTTAGTGAGGAGTCTAAACGAATTTGGGCTTGAGTTGTAAATTAGTAAAGGCAGCACGAGGCTTGTTTGCACATGCTTTCGCCTCTGGTTTTATAAATCCTGTGATAAGGTTGTCTCTCAGACCTTCAGGAGTGGGGAGGGCACCTATCATGGATATCTATTTCCTGCTTTTCAGGGGGACAGAAGGGCAACATAGGGTTCTCCCTGCTCTTGCTGCTTCTCAGGTAATTTTAGTTCAAAATAATCAATATGCTAGCCCCTGCCAGGTGGCTCAGTGATTGGAACATTGTCACATACACCAAAATAATCAATATGCCATTCTGGGATAACTTGGAGCAGCCTGCCCTGGGCCTTGACAAGGTCAACAATATGTTGACTGAAAAAGCTTCATACACACACACACACACACACACACACACACACACACCCCCACATGGAAATGACTGCATATGAATAGGATAAGAAAGTATACATCAATACATCAGGCCGCTAAAAATGGTTACCACTGGAGAATGGTTTGGGGAGATGATGTGTTTACTGTTGTTTTATGCATTTCTTTATTCTGAATTTTTTGCAATACCAGGTAACTACTTTTGCAAACATGCTCAATGTTTGGCTTTTTACATTGCACATCTATTACTTTGGTAAGCTAAAATGAACAATGAAGGTGAACAATTTTTAATTACATAATATTACCCATCCCACTACTGTTTTGTAATCAACATGTTATCAAGCCTTACTCATCATGCATAATTTATCACATCAAAGGCCTCTCTTCTTGGTCTCTGTATGAATAATTGGCTCCCTTCTAATCAACTCTCTCTGCCAAGTGATCTATTCTAGGTAGGCCCCACAGAGCAAAGAGCTATTGACTATTTTCATGGGGGCAATTGGTAAAGAGAAAGATACAAGACTAGGTAAAATCTCTCAGAAAACCACCATTTAATTCCATTTCCTGGACCATCTCCAACACATGAAACTGTTCTTTTTGAAATGTTCCTTCTATTAGTGATTTTTCAACCAAGGGCATCACCCCTCCCTCCCCCCACCTCTCTCTCTCTCTCTCTCTCTCTCTCTCTCTCTCTCTCACACACACACACACACACACACACACACACATACACTGCCAAGGGGCATTTGGCAATATCTGGAGAAGTTTGGGTAGGGCTGTTTCAGGCATCTGTTGGGTAGAGGCCAAGGATGCTGCTAATTACCCTACAAGGCACAGCACAGCCCTCCACACAAGGGAAAATTTTCTGTCCCAAACTGTCAATAGTGCCATGAGTGAGAAGCCCTGGTCCACATCAAGACAAAAAAGGCACTTCTTTCAAGCTGGTTTGCCTCATAGTCAGCTTCTACCATTCAAAACTATATTCCGCCACCCAGCTGTATTGAGGTGTAATTTATAAATACAATTGTAAGATATTTAAGGTATACAATATTAGTATTTGATAAATGTATACACTGTTAAAGAATTCCCACCATCAAGTTAATTAACCCACCCATCACATCACATACCCCTGCGCCCCCATTTTCCCTCCTTTGGTGAGAACATTTAATTTCTACTCTCTTAGAAAATTTCCATTATACAATACAGTGTCACCAGTATATTTCATATTAGATCCTTAGACTTCATTCACCCTATGGCTGAAAGTCTGTACCCTTTTACCATTCTCTATTTCCCCCACCCCTGAGCCACTGCAACCACTTTTCTACTCTTATTTCCATGAATTTTGACTTTTTTAAAAAAAAATTGATTCAATATATAAGTGATATCATGCAGTATATTTCTCTGCTTGGCTTGTTTCACTTAGCATAATGCCCTCCAGGGTCATCCATGTTGTTGCAAATAACAGGATTTCCTTCTTTTTTAAGGCTGAATAATAACTGTATTTATATATACTACATTTTCTTGATCCACTTCTCCATCAATGAACACTCAAGTTGTATACATTCCTTAGCTATTGTGATCAATGCTGCAAATGAACAAGGGAGTACAGATAACTCTTCGAGATAATGGTTTCATATCCTTTGGATATATCCCCAGAAGTGGGGATGCTGGATCACATACTAGTACAGTGCCCAGATGCAGGCTTAACGGAAGGGACCCTCGGGCAGCAGCTGGGAATGTATGTAAATTGCTTTCAGGGAGAAACCTGTAGATGCATATTTTCCCCCTGTTTCCTCTGCACTAAGCCCAGGTGCTCCTGATTGCCAGTCTTACTGGACTTGTGAATGGAGGGCCCACTGGCTAGCAGAGCCAGACATACCAGGGACTCACCCCTCGGGTGGCAGCTTCAAAAGCTGGGGCACAGCCATGTGTACAGGCTCCTTTAGGGAGATACTGGTGGCTTGGAGCAGACTTCAGGGAGCCAGTGGGAGAGGTGTCAGTCAGTTTCCCTGGTCAAGGGAGAATTGCAGCCAGCCCCGCTATGTGCGCTAAATTAGAAGCCTGATCCATAGACAGCAGCTTTCAAAGTAAGTAGATGGACCTTTTACTGGGAAAGACGAGGAAGGAGATTGGCAACTTTGCCTGTTCCCTCTGCCCTGAGCCCTGGGGAATAGCCATACTTACCAGTACTTGGGGCCCCTTAACAGTTGCTCCTTTGTTTGCTGTAGTCTTATGAACACAGACTTATTGGCTTTAACGACTAGATGTTTTGAGGGGCCTGTCCCTCAGTTGGGAGTCTTAAAATTTGGGGTACTAAATGTTGGGTCCAATAGTAATCCTGCTTTACTAGCTGAAGTTTAACCCACAGTTCAGCAGCTGAACTTCAAGGGAAATTGTACTACCTCATGCATGTAGTTAAACCAATGATTCAGCTCTTGCTGTAGCCTACTGAAGACCATCCTGAAATACTAAAAAATGTTTGGACTTGGAAGTCAGATGACTTGAATGCAATCTTTGCTGCCACCAGTTACTAGCTATGTGGTGCAGAACAATCTTCATGGGTTTTTCCTTTTCCATAAAAAGTCCTTATATAATATAGTAATCAGAATCAATTCCAGTCACGGATGTGAACTGCTGTGCAAATAAAGCAATGAACAAGTGTAAGCTGCCCTGTGTTCAGAAAAGAAAAGCTTTTCTGACAGTTTTGGGTCACACATTCTCTTTTAATGGTCTTTTTGTAGAACCAACTAGGTGATTACATCATAGTACAGATAAAAACGTATTTCTTTCTTACATATGCATTGAAATGCATAGCTGCAAAAAGCATCCTCAAATAGCTTTGTTATTTTAAAGTGCAGGAAAAAAAACACGTAAAGATGTATTAACTGACACTGCTTGTGTAATGTCTTACTGTAGTGAAGCCCTTTTTCTTCTAGGAATCAGTTTTTTCCTGAAAAAAAAATACTTTAGGGTTATTTGCAAAGACCAGACACATATCTCAAGACCCTTCTTCAGAAGCACATGTGAGGCTGTAAGCAATATATTTCCTGGCTTCTGACATAACCTAAACATCTGGAAAAGGCAAAGTGTATTTCTTTGAAATGCCAAGGCAAGACTGCAGCTCATCAGGCACAGTGTCGTCTCATAAAGTGGAGGTTCTTTTGCAGGCCCAGATGTAGCTGAGTAAAGAGGAGGGATGGGGAATACTCCACCCCTTCCTGGTCCTCCCTCACAGGATGGCCAGGGAGAGGTACAGAGAACAGTGTTTCTATTCTTTAGAAATGAATATAATGGAGAAGTAAATGTTTTCTTCCCAAATGCCTCTCTTATCTTCTTAAAATCTAGACCTACTGTATTAGTTTTCTATTGCTGCTGTAACAAGTTACCACAAACTTTAGTGGCTTAAAACAAATTTATTATCTCGTGGTATTGGAGGTCAGAAGTACTAAAATCTAGGTGTGTGTAGGGTTGTGTTCCTCCTGAAAGCTCTAGGGGAGACTTGGCACCTGTGTCTTCCAGCTTCTAGAACAAGCATGTCAAACTCAAAGGCTAACATGGGCCAAATAAAGAGGCATGTGGCCTTTGGGCTGTGAGTTTGACATGCTTGTTCTAGAGCAGTGATGGCGAACCTATGACACATGTGTCAGAGGTGACACACAAACTCATTTTTTGGGTTGATTTTTCTTTGTTAACTGGCATTTAAATATATAAAATAAATATCAAAAATACAAGTTTTTGTTTTACTATGGTTGCAAATATCAAAAAATTTCTATATGTGACACGGCACCAGAGTTAAGTTAGGGTTTTTCAAAATGCTGACACGCTGAGCTCAAAAGGTTCGCCATCACTGTTCTAGAGGCTGCCTGCATTCTTGGACCTGTGGCCCTCCATCTTCAAAACCAGCAACAGGGCATATTCAAATCAATCAAGTGGGTGTGGGTGTGTGCATGCATGTATGTGGTGTGGTGTGTAGTGTGTGTGTGTGTGTGTGTGTGTGTGTGTGGTGTGTGGTGTGTAGTGTGTGTGACCTCTACTTCTACAAAGCCAGCAGCAAGGCATACAGCAAGGCATATTCAAATCAATGTGTGTGTGGTGTGGTGTGTGGCATGTGTGTGGTGTGGTGTGTAGTGTGTGTGTGTGTGTGTGTGTGTGTGTGTGTGTATGTGTGGTGTGTGGTGTGTAGTGTGTGTGACCTCTACTTCTACAAAGCCAGCAGCAAGGCATATTCAAATCAATCAAGTGGTGTGTGTGTGGTGTGGTGTGTGACCTCTACTTCTATTACCACATCCCCTTCTCTGACCCTCTTGCCTTTCCCCTACAAGGACTCTTGTGGTTCCATTGGGTCTGCTGACATAATCAAGGGTAACTTTCCAGAGTAAAATTAGGGTTCTCTTGCTAAGAATAATAATATTGGTGTAGGCAATATTCTGTGGTAAGGCTCATTATTTCACTTTTGTCACTCTTTCTAGCAAGACTGCTTATCAGAAAGTGTTTGGCCAGAGTGATGGATTAGAGTGACTGTTACCAATAAGGGAGTGGGCAGCTCCAGAATAGGAGTAGAACTATGGCTGACATCCTGATTCTAAGGCAGCCGTGGGCAAACTACGGCCCGCGGGCCGGATCCGGCCCGTTTGAAATGAATAAAACTAAAAAAAAAAAAAAAAGACCGTACCCTTTTATGTATTGATGTTTACTTTGAATTTATATTAGTTCACACAAACACTCCATCCATGCTTTTGTTCCAGCCCTCCGGTCCAGTTTAAGAACCCACACCTGTCTAAGGTCTAGGCCAGTGGTTGGCAAACTGCGGCTCGAGAGCCACATGCGGCTCTTTGTCCCCTTGAGTGTGGCCACGAAGTTTCAATCGCACTGTTCGTGCGCACCCGCACATGGTATTTTGTGGAAGAGCCACACTCAAGGGGCTGCAGTTTGCCGACCACTGGTCTAGGCCAGTGATGGCGAACCTTTTGAGCTCGGCGTGTCAGCATTTTGAAAAACCCTAACTTAACTCTGGTACCGTGTCACATATAGAAATTTTTTGATATTTGCAACCATAGTAAAACAAAGACTTATATTTTTGATATTTATTTTATATATTTAAATGCCAGTTAACAAAGAAAAATCAACCAAAAAAATGAGTTCGTGTGTCACCTCTGACACACGTGTCATAGGTTCGCCATTACTGGTCTAGGCTAATGGACAGTGTGTACTCAGGGCCTGGAGATCACCATGGAGTGAAGAGTTAGTTGAACAAAGAAGAAAGGATTGGGAAAGGAGAAAGAAGAGGCTGTGATTAGAAGAGGAAATTGCAAGCTGACGTAAGGCAGTTACCAATGCTCTCAGTCTGAGGTGTGGCTGTCCTTAACTGGCATGGAAAATAGGTTATTATGGTTGATGTATAGGAGCTATGGAAACAAGGTAATTGAAAGGATGATGTCAGGAGATCACGGTGGAAAGGACCATTGAATTGGAGAGGAAAAACCAAGATACTCATCAAATCAACAGTAAACAGAGGAGGATTGGTGTCAGTGCACAGGTTTACCTCCAACTGAAAAGGCTGTTTAGCTATCAAGGAAATAGTAATGGCAGATATTTATTGTATACAATAGTCAACAAACTATTTTTTATCAATTCATCTATTGATGGACATCTAAGTAGTTTCTATGTCTTGCTATTACTTGCAGTGAACATAGGAGTACATTTATCTTTTCAAATTAGTGTTTTTTTTCTTTGAATAAATACCCAGAAGCGGAATTGCTGGATCATATGTAAATTCTATTTTTAATTTTTTTGAGAAATCTCCATGCCTTTTTCCAGAGTGGTTGCACCAATTTACAATCTCATCAATAGTGTACAAGGATTCCCTTTTCTCTACATCCTTGCTAAACCTTGTTTGCTGATTTATTGATGGCCATTCTGTTAGGTGTGCGCTATCTCTTCGTGATTTCAATTTGCATTTCCCTGACGACTAGTGATGTTGAGCATCTTTTCATATGTCTGTTGGCCATCTGTCCTCTTGAGAGAAACGTCTCTTCAAGCTTCTCTGCCCATTTTTCAGTTGGAATTCTTTTGTTTTAGTTGTTTGAATTATTTTGGAAGTTAACCCCTTATTGACATCATTTGTGAGTATCTTCTCCCATTTAGTAGGTTGTCTTTTCATTTTGCTGATGGTTTCCTTCTCTGTGCAAAAACTTAGTCCCATTTTTTTATTTTGTTTCTTTCCTTTGCAGAGATATAGCCAAAAAGATACTGCTAAGAGCAATGTCAAAGAGTTTACTGCCTACATTTCCTTCTAGGAGTCTTATAGTTTCAGGTCTAACATTTAAGTCTTTAATCCATTTTGTGTTTATTTTTGTATATGGTGTAAGAAAGTGATCCAATTTCATTTTTTTGCATGTATCTGTCCAGTTTTTCCAATAATACTTAGTGAAATAATTCTAACTCCATTGTTTATCCTTGCCTCCTTTGTCATAGATTGACCATAAAAGCAGGGATTTATCTCTGGGTTGTCTCTTTGATACCATTGATCCATACATCTATAGTTATGCCAGAATACTGTTTTAATTATGGTAGCTCTGTAGTATAGTTTGTCATCAGGAAGTGTAATATCTCCTACTTTGTTCTTCTTTCTCAAGATTGCTTTCACTATTTGGGGTCTTCTGTGGTTCCATATAAATTTTAGAATTAGTTATTCTGAGAATGCCACTATTTTAATAAGCATTGCATTGAATCTGTATATTATTTTAGATAGTAAGGACATTTTAACAATATTAATCTTTCCAATCCATGTGCAAAGTATATAAAATTATTTTAAATAAACTATTTTAAAATAATTTTAGTTACATAAAAGTTGTCAGGATATAGAGAACTTATTTCCTTCATCCAGGTTCTTGTAACTTAACATCTTACATAACCATGTTATAATGGTCAAAACTAGGAAATTAACATTGGTACAATAGTATTAATAAAACTAGACTTCATTCAGATTCCTGCAGAACCCTAATGTCCTTTAAAGGGTGCAATCCAGAATGCTGTGTTGTATTTAGTCATCATGTTCCTTGGTCTCCTCTGATCTGTGACATCTTGGTCTCTTTCTTGTTTTTCACCCCATTGAAACTTGAAAGACTACTCTCAGAAATTTTGTGGAATGTCCCTCAATTTGGGTTTGTCTGACGTTTTCTCCCCAATATGCTATGACAAGCACACTTAAGCTCTCTGTGTATTCTCAAAAACACAAACCGTTTCCTCTGGGTTTGTGTTTTTGAGAATACACAGAGAGCTTAAGTGTGCTTGTCATAGCATATTAGGGAGGCGCTTGTCATAGCATATTAGGGAGGCAAATTGTTCCAGTTTTGGTCATTGGGCAAAAAGTGGTTTTACATAAATTACTTATGCAGGTATTACCATTATCTTCCTTCTGTATAAAGGAAACTCAAGCTCAGAAAGAGTAAGAAACCTTTTCAATCATTCATATCCTATGTGTGAAGCCAACCGTCTGACTCCAGAGTCTGTGTGCTTGGCTTTGCTATGCTCTCAAAGGAAAAGAATGCTCCATAAACATCAGAGATAAGGTTTCTTTTTATCTTGTGTTTTTAAAAAATATATATTTTATTGGTTTTTTACAGAGAGGAAGGGGGAGGGATAGAGAGTTAGAAACATTGATGAGAGAGAAACATCAATCAGCTGCCTCCTGCACACCTCCTACTGGGAATGTGCCCGCAACCAAGGTACATGCCCTTGACTGGAATCGAACCTGGGACCCTTCAGTCCGCAGGCCAATGCTCTATCCACTGAGCCAAACCAGTTAGGGCTATCTTGTGTTTTTTAAAGAGGTGAAAGTTAGCAGTTGCAGAGGGATGAGTTCCAAAGGGACAGTATGTAGAGGTAGAGAAAGAACCACAAATGGTCATAACAAAGCCTGTTGCTAGGTGAGAGTGGTGGGGAGAATAACTAACAAAGAAAAGTGAAAGGTGCAGGGCAACTAATATGGAAACGAAAAGGGGAAAAAATGTTCATTGAGGTGCATCTTGGTTGCAGGGCCATTGAGAATTAGCCTATGGTAAGAAGGGAGTTAGTAAGCTTCAACAAAACAATACATAGAAGGGTAGAAAACAAAACCAGCTTTCAGGAGATCAAAAATTGTTTTAGAGACAGGAGGTAAAGAAGTAATTTAATAAGAAAAGGGATGCAGGAGGGATGAGTTTTTTCCCCCCAGGGTCCTAGAGAAGGAGAGAAAGCTCTGGACTAGGGAAATGTAGATGCTAAATGCATGAAAACTGCAAAGGAAGGGTGTGAACCTTGGAGTTAGGGGAACCTGCCTCCCCATCTATTGGAGGTGAGCCTAACAGACCAAGGATAGTGGTATTGTTGAGGTGAAGGTACAGACACACCTAGGATGTTATGGATTTTTATTTGCTGGTCTTCAGTAGTAAAACTGGAGGCAAGGTCACCTGCACACATTGGAGAAAACTTAGAGAGGTGTTACCTCGTCTTGGAGGTAGCTAACATCCCTGGCCAGTGCTGGGCAGGCTGGTGAAAACAGGGCAAGCTGACATCATGAAAAAGACTCAGTATTGGTTTTTCTAAAATGTTTGAAATTAAATGTGATGCTAACTTGCTATTACGTTGTTGAGAAAAATATCTAATTATTGTAAAGGATAAGCCTAAAACAACAAAATATAATCTCTGCTAGAATAAAATACTGTTTTTCTCAGGAATTTTTCTTAAGACAATTTTTAATTACAGAATTCTTGGTGAGTGTTTAGCAGTTATAAATTTAACACCAAAGGCTTAGTGTTCCATTTGTATGTGAGAGTGTGTAGGTTGTGGACAGTATATTCTGATCTAAGCACTAAATATAACACCGGTTAGGGTTAGAATCATTCATTTCAGAAGCATTTTAAATCTGTAATGTTCCTGAAAGTGTTTTTTATATATCCAGGGGCAGAACTTTGTAAGAAATTTATTAATTACCGACAACATATCCTTCAACATTATAGATTGCCTTTAACATAGTTATAATACTATACAATAAATACTAACATCCTTTATATGAACCAGAATTTACATTAAACAAAATCAATATTTGGTGATTATTTATTACCATATATTATTACATACAATTTTATTTAATAGTAAGGATATTATAAATCATATTTTTTAAAAAAATGTATGCATGGCATATGTAAAGCAGTAACATTTAGAAGGAAAGACAAAAGCCCTGAAAGCATTTACCTACAAGTTAGTAATACTGAAAAACACTACGTTTGTGCATAGTAATGATTGAAAGCTTCATAATACAGCAGAACACTGGTTCATGTTCAGGTACTGTGCGAACCACTTGTACAGGAAAAGTTCAAATCAGACGCATCCAGGTTCTTAGAAGTGCACACCATCTAAAAAGAAACCCCTCAACATAGAGTTTTCTCTTCGTTTTGGCAACTCAGCAATGCAGACAAAGATGTATTTGGTTTGGTTTATTGTGATTTTATTCTTAGATAAGCTTTAGTTATTTTATGGAGATAAAAATATACAATATTACTTTAAAATTTTTAATTTTATAAGTGTATAATTTCTTGTCACCATATTCACAATTTTAAAAGCCTATCTTCCACTAAACAGTACATCCAGTGACATGAAGGAAGACTAACAAAAATGCTGTAAGACTTTCAATGAAAAATTTAAATGTAAAAATGGATTATTAATCTAGACCCTCTGGTCTAATGACTAAATCTTTAATGACACCTCATGCTGGAAACAAAATATGAAATGTTTTAGGCAAATTTGTTGTTTTCAATACTTACATTGATTCTACAGATTCAAAATTTTGACTGAAAATGCATAGAACTGACATACATATTGTCTGAAGCAACTTTTATGTACATTAACTTACAAAAAAAGGGAAGAAAAATGTATGTTAATCCTACATCTCAGCTTAGGATTCCATCATGTTTTTATATAATAAATGCAAGATCTGTCTTACACCCTTGACATCACAGTTGAATAAAAGAATGTCAGATGGTGGCACTTCTTTTAAATCACCTGAGGACAGTAGTTAGTAGGGTGATTAATTTGCCTTACTGATAATAAAGGTCACTCTACCAGAGAAATAACCTAATGTTTGAAATTAATAAAATTGCACGATTTTTTTAATACCAACTTAAATGGGTTGCATTCACTATTTGATAAAATATGTAAAACTCAACTTATTTATGTGCATATAAAATGTTTTTACATGAAAAATTCAAAATATTTTACAAATAATTTTGTTCACTATAAAGCATACAATGCACCATTCATAGCAATACTTTGCACCAAACATTGCTATATTCAATCTTAACACTCCTCAAATATGAGAAAAACAAATAGTTTTCACTGTACTAAGAAGTGAAATTTATAAAGTCAACATACTATTATCTTAAAAGATTACAGATGTAAAACAGTTTGTGAAAAATGTACACACATTGAAATGGGTGCTTTGCTGTAATTTACTCAATGGCCCAGAAACCAAGCTCCTGCTCTTCATTGTAGGTTGAGAAACATGGTCACTTTAGCAGCAGATTTTCATGCTGCACCATTCAACTACCAGGGTAGAGACTTTAGCAGAGGTAAAGGGCGGTATATCTTTCTTCTGAAAACACTGTTGACATTTTAGTGCTGCTATTAATATTTACATAATAATTAAGAAATAACCTGAAAAGACATTTTACTTAAAATTTTTTCAGTGTAAGGCACAGAGCAACATTTACAGTCTAGAAGCAACTAGATTATATAATAAATAATTATCTTTTTAATCATTATTTGTTCTTTACCTGAAGAAAACGGGTAAGTAGTGCAGTTAAAACATGCCTGGATTAATAAAAATGATTGAATTTAAGAAATGCAAATACTATTTGTGTAAAATGTTATTAATTTTAAAAAGAAAAAGCATTATTTTATATAAAATATACATCCTACAGTGTTATAGGTAGAAAAAAACTTTGAGGCACTTACATTAACAATGAAGAAGCACCAAACCACTTATTTTATGTATTTTAACATGAGATAAATGCAGAACCTAAAAATATGAGAAATAGTATACTTCTGGTAACTTTGGGTTCATAAGTTGAAAACTCAAAAGCATTTTCTTTTTATCCTGACAGAAATAATTCCACTTATTTAAGAGTCTTAAAGTTCCCGTGAATAATTTTGCACAATTTGTGATGCTCAGAATGTGAAATGTAGATGGTATCTCACCAGCCTGTGGCATATACTTTCTATTTGAATGATTACAGTCTATGTAATTTTGATGTTTTTAATTCCTCTTTGAAAAACATTAAAATGTGGTTTGGTAATAACAGTAGGAACAACATACATCAATGCCTCCATGTGAACTTGCTGATGTCCAACATTGACAGTTTAGTAACTGTAATCTTCCACCTTTTAAACCAAAACCAAGGTAAAAATTGGGTTTGGAATTACAGGAATCTACTTGATGTCAAATCAGGGAAAGGTCCGTTTTCTGATGGATGGTGAAGGGACTGAAGATGTGTGGTAGTCTGAGAGTTATTTATAGTATTTAACTCAGCTGGATAGATTTCATTTAAAACTCCATTTGGAAACTGAAAACAGAAATAGCAATTTATTAGAATGGATCTTTAAAGTATCTTTAATCATTAAATAAAATTAAAATGTATTTTTAAAATCTTCACCCAACATGATGTTAAACTTCAAATTACTGTATTGTTGCTAAATTTTAATTCATTCAATGAAAACATACTGAGCACATATATTAGCACATTTATAACCTTTTGGTTTCTCTAATAGATGAGTTGTGTAACTGTGTCACTTCAGATTTGGCATTCCATATATCAGGAGAGCATCTGATCAGGTGTTGCCTTCAGTTTGGATAGAAACTAATGAATCAAAGAGTAACAGTAATAAGTAATGTGGGGTGAGGTGAAAGTAGGTATACAATTTGTGAGTACGTGAAACAGAGTTTATTCTTTTATTATTTTCCATCTGAACAACTATAAACCTGCTTTTGCCCCACAATGTATAGTCTCTGTAATAAGTTTACTTTGACCAGATTTCATATCAAATTCTGGGGACCAGGGAATTTATTGAGATTACTAACATTGGAACTGCAGATGACCTAAGTATTTCCTACTACTCATAAAATATTATACCATGGGTATGATATCCTAAACCAATTTCTTATTTTTACTATACTTTTAATTAATAACCTGATTCTGTAATTAGGACCACTATGATTACTGTCCTAATTTCAGAATCAAGTTATTAAAATGCTTTCTTGCCTTCTTATAATGAAATTGGTCTGGTTTTTATAACTGCTACTGGGGAAGGGGGGGAGATGGACACAGATAGTTCTGTAGTGTTTTATAGATCACAGAGCCTTTAGACTACATAATTAGTGAGAGTTATAGAAATTTTCAGATTAAAACCAAACCCATAATTCCTTCAAATAAAATCTACCTTTAACACTAGGCTTCAGTAATCAAAATGTTGATTACTTCAAAGATCCTTCAAAACATATATTAAATATATAGTAATAATCACATAATCTAAATCTTCAATGATGGCAACTCTGTCAAGTCTTCAAATGGAAGGTATACTATTTGCCCAGAGAATGTTGGGTCTTAAATAAATTACTCTTGCCGAAACCGGTTTGGCTCAGTGGATAGAGCGTCGGTCTGTGGACTGAAAGGTCCCAGGTTCGATTCCGGTCAAGGGCATGTACCTGGGTTGCGGGCACATCCCCAGTAGGAGATGTGCAGGAGGCAGCTGATCGATGTTTCTCTCTCATCGATGTTTCTAACTCTCTATCTCTCTCTCTTCCTCTCTGTAAAAAAATCAATAAAATATATTTTAAAAAAATAAATAAATAAATTACTCTCATCAGTCTAACATGTGCCAGCAATTCTCTTTAAATGTATTATCTAGAGCAGTGCTGTTCAATGGAAATGTGAGCCACATTAAAAAGTGAAATTTTAATATATTTTCCTTAACCTAATATAGCCGAAATTCATCATTTCAATATTCTTTTTTCAAATTAAATATCCAAAATTGGAAGATATTTTTAGTACCTCTCGTCTGGGACTAGCCACATACAGAGTGGCTACCCTGCAGAGAGGGGGAGAGATATAGGTCTACAGAATTCTTATTATTCATTAAGAAGTAGTGAAGGGATCACTGTAGAGAACTCATGAGCTGATGCAAGCCCTGTTCAAAATATAATATTACACAAGTAAGTTCTCTATCACTTACTCAAGAGTATATGAGTTAAGGTACCGACTCATGATTAACTTCACAGCAATGTTGTGAAATAGACTATAACTAAAGGATGTTAGGAATGAGACTAAGAAAAACCTTCACTGCCCTTTTCTATTACATAACAATGAATTTAATTTTAGTCAGGATTTTCTTCAAAACTAAACTTTTAAATACATTTTTAAATGAACTATTTTATAATGGAAAAGCATAAATGCAAACATACTTTATTCCTAGGCGGCCAGAGAGAGCAGATATAATCAGGTTAACTTTTTTTTTTGAAGTGATTTTTTAGTGTGCTTGCTGCTAGAAGGGTTTTGATGATACATTTAAACAGTAAAAATACAACATCAACCTCAACCTCCCGTGGTAGAAAGCTAGCGATATTGCCCCTTTAAGCACATCAGAAAAAAACAATTCACCTGATGGGATAAAAGGAGGCTGTGGCAGATAAGACATAGAGGGATTGCTAGAGAATACCAAGGAGCCCAGGACTAAATTCCAGGGACCTTCGGAGGCAAAGGCATGCAAAGAAATATCTTTTAACTCAATTTCAACTATATATCCAAAATACCGAGAAAATTATTTTTAAAAATCAAGGAAGATAAACCAAAATCTCTATTCTAAACAATATACTTGTAACTAATTTTACTGGGTAACTTAAGGACATATTCAGCCCTTGATTTCTTTCTCCTTTACAATTCAGCTAAATAGGATATACTTGCGTTCATAACATACTGGATAAGCACTGGCTTATAAAAAAATAGTAGTCACAGACATAATTAGAAATGTTCTGATATAAATGCTCTAGATAATAGATTAAATCAGTCCTGACATTAAATAAACCCTTTTAGTGATTCTTCTTACATGATAAATACATCGTTTGAGAACATCCTTACCTTGGTTAAAAATGCCTGTGGGCCTGGCAAGGTTGGACCATACTGTATCTGAGCCACATTGCTCTGCTGAGGTTCCAGCTGATATGGGTACATGGACACAGCCCCGGAATAACATGTCTGTGGAGTTACTAGGGAGGACTGTAGATTTAGTTTGTGCTTTTGGTTTTCAGGAGCTTGTAAACATGTGACAAAATCTTCTAAGTTAGAAGTAGCAGTAGGGTATGGGGATGGTTCAAAATTCCCTAGGGGAAAGTCTAACTGTGTCCCCTGGGACTGTTGTGGTAACACAGACGAATTACATGGAATAAAGTTCTGTGTATAAGGCATAGTATCAATCTCAGATTTGTAGGGAAACTCTTGATTTGTCCCAGGTAAGTCTGAAAAGACATTATACTGTTGTAGGTCTTGCTGAGGACAATTAAAAGGCACAGAGTGGTTAGAGCTCCAATTTGCAAACATGCCATTGACTTGCATATTCTTCATTTTCTGGCACAGTTGCTGCTGCTGCTCCATGGCCACCTGCTTTTGATGCTGCTGCTCCAACTGCAGGTGCTCCTGGACCATGCAGCTTGAGTTCAGTGCCCTGGACGGTTGCTGCTGGTAACCTGGACATGCCAAGGTAGACTTACTTAAAGAATCTTGGACGAACGTCAGGATTTCATCTGTTAAGTCAATGTCTCTGAAGTCATTCTCACCAGAAAAGTCAGTTCTGAAAAATTCCTCATTTTGCTGCATGTGTTTAACATCTTCAAAATCAACACCTAGGTGTTTCATAATGCTGTACAAGTCACTGTTGTTATTGTCCGGGAAGAGCCCTCCATGACCTTCAGGAAGTGTCGGGTTCATTTCCTGAGACTGACCGATTTGCTCATGTTCCAGGATATCACTTCCCACTGGTGCAATACTGTCCTGCCACTTACTACATTTGTCCATAGATTCGTTTAAAAAAATTCTTTCGAAAGGATCACTACTTGAAGCAGGACAGAGATAAATAGACTCATCTTGTTGCATAATGGCACCAAAGACAGAACTGGGATGGGGAGAATCCTTATTGAGAGTTGCCTGGGTAGCAGAATCTTTTCCACTAGTAACATTTTTAGTCCTTACTGGTAAGGGATCCATCATGGGAGGAAAGGGGTTGGTTGTCTCGTACAACACAGCTTCTCCAGTGGCAAACATAAAAGGCAACTTCATATTTCGTTTTTTTAGATGCTCTGTTCCTTCTTCATCTCTAAAATTACAAAAACAGCAAGGAAAATACATTGTAATTGACAGTAGGGAAAACACTTTTTATTTGACATACATTTTTCTGTGCCATAAAATTGTTTTTTGGAAAAATTTAAATGATTTAGAATTTGTCCCCAAAAACAGTATAGTCATTAGAACAAAGATCCCAATATAAACACAAACTGCAAGAATTTGGGAATATGAGTGGGGGAGACATCTCTAAATAAAACACAAAAGTCAGAAGCTATAAAGGAAAAGATTAGCATAATTCACAATATGAAAATTATGTGTGTGTATACATCATTTAAAACATCAAGGAATAGTATTAATAAGATGTACAAGATCCAATGAGATAAAGACATAGGTAAATATTACATAACCATGTTCTCTTAAGTATATGTACAGTGGGACCTTGACTTACGAGTGTCCCAACTAACGAGTTTTTTGAGATACCAGCTGTCTCTTGGCCGATTTTTTGCATTGAGTTGATAGAGTAATTTGAGTTAACGAGCTCCTTAACGAGCTCGGTCTCGGAACGAATTAAACTCGTAAGTCAAGGCCCCACTGTACATACATTCACTGTGTTCATGAGTTGGAATATTAAGTATTATAAAAATGTTAATTATCTCAAAATGAGCTATAGTTTCAGTGTAATCCCAAATACAGGTTTAGGATTACACTGTAATCCCTTTAGATTTTCTGGTGGGAACTGACAATTATTTCTAAAATGTATATGAAAATTTAAAGTGGTCAAGAAGAGCCAAGGCAATCTTGAAGGAGAACAAAAAATCCTAAACAAGCAAAATGGAAGGCATACACTTAGATATCAAATGCGCTGTGATTGCAAAAGTAAACAACCACAAACACATCATCTGATCAAAATGCAGTGCAGTAGAGGAAAGATGGCATTTTCAATAAATGTTACTGATCAGCTGGACATATATATCCAGCTTTTAAATAGTAGACAAGCTTTCATTTTAATCCAAAAATGCACCCTAATCCATTAATATACTCACCAGGGATGATTTGGGAGGTTTATGATTCCCCCTGCAAAAATTAACTACTACAACCTAAAATATAAACATAAAACTTTGTGGCACTGTAAATTATGGCTAGAGGCATTGCTTCATAAATATTGTGGGGCTTTAATAGATGTAAAAAGGAAAAAAATGACCTTGATTTCTTATCTCAAGCCACCTACCAAAATCACTTCTCTAGAGAAAATTTACAATGCACATACTTGACAAAATACTCATTTCCAGAATATGTAAGAAACCTCAAAATCAGTGCTTGCTTAGAAAACCTATGTTAAGCAAAGCAATGATATATTTACAGACGGCACTAGATTTTCATCTTTCCTGCATATACCCAAGATAAAACCCTGAAGTTTTCTTTATTCTCCTCCATAGATCTACATATTTAGTTGTTCAGTAAAGTTTGTCAATTCTATCTTAATGTTCTTCACCTATGCCTTCTCCTTTCTAAACATATTATTCTAACTTTTTAATTTTTATTTGCAGTTTATTTTATTTACGTTTAGAATTTAAGTTTTTAAGCAGGACTGTTTAAAGTGTTATTAACAATGACAGCAAGCATTCTAAGTTTTGTGCTTACGTTAGAGGTCTCTGAGTTGCAATGATGTAATCTGGTCTTCCATTTTTATAAACCAAGCGGGCGTTAGACTGGATCCAGGTCCATCGATTGCCTTTGGTAAGAAGCCTGAACACTATCATGCCACTCTCTCCTGTCTTAATCACTAAAATAAAAATTAAAAAATTATCAAACCCAAATTTGACATATTTGTCACCAAAGATAAACTACTATATATTCCCGTGGCAGCTGTAGAGCAGTTAATCATAAAAGTATGATATTTAGTAGACAATTATTCAAACAGTTTCCTGAAACATGCACTAGGGTATATGCCCTTTTTATGAACATGTTCACAAGGAACTGCAACTTACTCCGCATATGGTACTCAGCACAGTAGAGCATATCAGCAGCATGAAGAAACTGATACCCTGATCCTCTCATGCACAGCTCTGCTTCAGTATAGCCCAAAACAAGTTTTCCTCTGTTAAAAAGATAAAGGAATAAAGTTGAAATGATGTTGTTACTTCATTCATGTTAAATGGTATCAGCTATATGCTATTTGCTGCAATAGATTTGACTTGACACTCAGAATTTTACATTAGCAGGTGGAAATCTATGTAACTGCTCTCTTTTGCTTATGGCTGCAAATTTCGGTTTTAGACCATTTTCTTCTCGTGAATAAAGACCATAAAAAAGTTAAAGATAAATCTAACAGAGCAGATTATATAGGAAAACAAAACCTTTAGTAAAAATCTAGAATGTTTGTACTCCATTTTCAAGGGGCAGGGTTTTTCAAACATCTCTGTATTTCCATATTTGAAAAGAGAAAGGCAATGACATGGAGTATGATATTAGGCATTCATATATCAAAACATAATTCTCTAGAAGTTACTAAACTTCCAGGGCTAAAATTCAAATAAAGTTTGTATAATTTAAAATGTAAAACAAACTAACAATCATCATCATTATGACATAGAAATTGGGGCAAGTGGTATTAAAAAAATTATAGAGTAAGATAATTTGATGAACCTGAAATTATTTTAAAAGGAAGATACTGAAAAAGTATGAAATAGCAGCTACTATAATAATGTACAATATTATAATCTGCACTATATATTTTACATTCCATAAGAGACTTGCTGCATTGTACAATATATACATCTAATAAAAACAAAACTGGAAAAGTTTTACTTACTTGGCATCACAACCAGTAGGTGTAAAGTCTAGTTTGTGTTTTGTTCTGAAGATGAAGTTTTTGGTTCTGATTTCAAGTATGGAGGGTGGCTGAAGTGGAGTAGCTATGGCAAATAAGGCTAACTGAGGGGGAAGCACCGAACCATCTTTCCCTTTCTTGTTCTGGCCGTGCAGGTACTTTAACCTCCCTTGGAAATTCATTGCCTTAAAAACACAAAAGATAGCTCATTAAAATTAAGTTTAAAATCATTACTTTTGAAAAGCCCCAGTCCTGGCCACATCTAAGGTTCCTGAAGCTGACAACTGCTACATTCTTTCATTCCTTTCTCCACAGGAAAACAATCCCAAAGTAGTATGAGGACTGTTCTGAAGGGACAGAGAGGTGAAGCACTCCTGGCGTTTTAATGGTCACAACAAGAACACCTGTATCATTTTCTAAGTGTGCAAGTGTCCCATCACTGACACCTAGCACAGCTCCTTGTACACCGTGCACTCAATATATATTTCCTGACTGAATAAATGGTGATCAAGTACATGCTAATTTTCAAACACACATGAACTATATTCCACAGCTCACAGTATATTTCATAGCACATGGGAATCTTTCATATAAAGATAAAATAGTTTTATTAAAACATTAAAATGACTCATGAAATCACAAAGAATGCAGAGTTCTATCACAGTAAAGATAGAGAATAATTGTAGAAGACAGAAGAAACAAAGGCAATTGAAGCAGGAGCATGATCAATTTAGTTGTTTAAAATAGTAATAACCAGGCCAAGGAATAATTCTAATATCAGTATGACAACAGCACAAGAAAGAAAAGACCCAATTACACTCATACTCCATCTCAGAAAATACATACTAATTGATCATCACTACTACGAAACTATCCCAAAGCAATTCTAACGCTGGGTCAGCAACATTATGACATAAACACAAAAATCACTGTTTGCTAATGTTTAAGGTTTGATTGTTTCAAATTCCTGATAATTCACAAAAGTAATATACACTATACCTTGTAGTCTCTTTCTCCTGTGCTGGTGGGGTGTACTATATGTTCTGGGGGGTACACTTTGGGATAGCTATGCTGCCCTTTATTTTCTAAATAAAAAACAGGGCAAGTTTTAACACAGATTTGCATGCCTCTTTCATGTGTCATAGGCTTCTAACAAAGGGTTCAATGATCCTCTCCACTGAGGCTACAGCATAATATGTACCCTTGGTAAAGGCTCTGAAAAGTCCTGCAGTAAGAAAACCCATTTAAAATTTAAGAACTGTCTCCCAAACTTATTTGGGCACTTTCTCTTCTGGAGTGTCTCAGTATCCTGCCTAAACTGCTCTGTAATTATCCTACCCAGGTATTCAGACCACGCAACAGCATCTCGTACCACACGATGATTCTGCAATCATGAATGTACAACCATTTTTCTACGTGGCAGTTATCTTAGGCATGTGGAAAAGGCCAGGATAATTTCTCTGTCTAGAAGGCATTATATCCAAAGTGAGTAAGCATTCTGCTATTAAAGAAGAGCTACATAGTTCTTCATCATATACCTAAAAAGTCCTAAAATTAGGCAAAAGACAAGCTTCTAGGTTATTTCCCTTAATCTGTGTGGTTTTGGAGTTATAGAAAAAGATTCAAAAATCACAAATAATGATATTTTAAAAGTGATTTTTCTTAATTATTTGATGAAAAGGATTTTTAAAGCCAAACTCAAATATAACCAAAGAATATCTGTTTCATTTAAACTATTTTATTTATATAACTTAATAGCAAATGACAGGGTCGTAAGATTTTGCATCTTACCAGAAAACCAGACGAATTATCCAGCAGACACCGCAGTCGGCATATGAAGGACCTCTCCATAAATGAAGAGTTCTCTGGAGGAAGCTGGTCTGGGTCATAGTAGACTGCTGGCTGGAGGAGGCCATTTGCTTCTGGAGAAATAACAGCAACACAAATTTATTTTCCACTTTGCTGTAAAATTAAGTGTTTAGATAGTTGAAATTTATGTTAATTTCTAAACTGGAGTCTGTACGAGAAGATAATCATTTTCAGAAAAGGAGCTAATGAAAAGAAACTAAAATTTACTGAATATCACTTTTATCTCACAGAACTTTACTCAGTTTTTTAAAATTTCTACTGACCAATTACTGCTAACAGTTTCCCCACTTTCAATGCCATTTTATTTTCTTTTTTAACACTTCCACAAACTTCTGGAAACACTGCTTGCATTGAGAAAAAGTTTTTTTGTGGTTTTTTTTTAATACTTGGATATGCTAGTCTGCTTTTTTCTTAATTGTGTGCCTTTTAAAACACAGAACATTTTACACACACTCCAGAATTGAGCTTGTACATTCCTTCCCATCTTTCACAACAGTATGAGTAATTTTATAAAATGCATTACTGAGTATGGCAACACTTTCCCACTTGATAGTCATCAATGGCTATCATAATAGTGCTTAGATATATTCATTTTTTTATTAATAGCAAATAAAAATCATTACAAATAAACAAAATAATAAAATCATTCACTTTTTTTGTAGAAAAAGAACATTCCTTAGCTCACCAGCCTCTTTGTGAACTACAGGTACAGACACATGGCTTTCCACTACTTTCCTACCCTCACCAAGGAGTTCTTTGCCCCTTAAGTTCTCTGCCTCTTTTCATAGCATTATATTAAAAACACCAAAGCTACCTTTTTAAAATTTTACTTATTTATTTTAGAGAGAGAGGGAGGGACATGGATTTGTTGTTCTACTTATTTATGAATTCCTTGGTTTCTTGTATGTGTCCTGACTGGGAATCAAACCTGCAACTCTGGCGTATTGGGATGGCACTCTAATCATTGAGATACCCAGTCAGGGTCCAAAGCTATCTTTTTATAAACATTCTTACCATCAATTCTTTGTCCAGAGTCTGTACATTGTGAGGGGTTTAATGCCCAGTGTAGCTGACGCTGAAATTCAGCTCGGTCTTCAGTATGGATAAGTTCATACACACTCTGATGTATGACATCAGACTAAGGAAAAAAATACAAAGAAATAAAATAATAGTACCGATTTAAGAAATAAATATGACATACTAAAGTAATTTCAGAACCTAGCTAGATTAGTGATGAATAAAGCAAATGGCTTGCAAAGCTCTCCAGTTACCCAAGACAGGAAAAGCTAGAAAGAGACCAGCTCTGCAATTGATAAGCCAGAAGTTATTTGCCACATAAACGTTTTTCAGTCAAGTAAGTCACATCTTCACTCCTTAACTACAACATATTATATTCTGCTTATTTTTATCCCCTTTTGATCTTCTAAGTCCTACATTTTTCACAAAACCTTATGGAAATATCCAGTTGTCTCTGACTTCTCTAAGCCGAATAGTACTCATTATGTATTTTCTTCGTTTTCTAACAGTTTTCTATAGATTGAATTACTCTAAATAGACTCCATAAGAGTAAGGGACATGCCTTTACCAGGGTAGAATTCTTCTTCCACCACTTGCCTCTCAGCATGTATTCCAGTAATGAGCCCTTAATCCTTAAACCAGTATTTTTCTTTTTTTTTAAACTGCAACTCATGGTACTAAATACATTTTCCATCCATCACATATGTACATATAGACACATGGAAGTTTCACAAAACACTGTGTGTGATAACATTGTGTATTCTATTTTATGCCATACTAAGCAACTAAAAGGAATGGTTGATAGTGAATCACTCTATCAATATCATTGCCCACTAAGGAGTGACAACGTGCAGTTCAATGGTGCCTAAGCCACCACCCATGTCAGACACGAACATCTAGGCTAATGTATACATATAGGAAAAAAATAGATTGGGAAAGCTAATCTCTTTATTTCATGATGGATAGGAATTACATTATCAAATAATTAAGATAACTAGATAATTAAGTCTCAAACAGGCCTTTCCACAGACATCAGTGTATTTTCATAATTTAAATAGTCTGAAAGAAATTCTAAGGCTGGGTCAGCGAAATTATCTTCAGGAATATCTTCAGAAATTGTGGTAACAGCTAGTTTCCATTATTTTAGCTCTCTAGAGAAATCTCCCTATGAACTTGACCTTATAGCATTAAGCCATCTCTATGACAGCCATTACACAATTGCCAGAGTTATCATCTGAAACACAGATTGGAGTATACACATTCCCTTTAACACAAACCTTTAGTGGCTTCCATTGTGTATAGAGCACAGATTAATCTTCAGTTTATATACTAGTGTGAACAGTGCTTCTCAAACCAGCAATCAACATCACCTGTGAGCTTGCTAGAAATACAAATGCATGGGTCTCGCCTTCATCTACTGAATCAGAATACTGGGGGGTTTGAGGCCTACAGATTTTATAAAATTTTATCAAGTTCTTCAGGTGAGTCTTAGGCAGAATTTAGGAACTATTAATACATAAGTATACCTAGCATTCAACTGTGCTCAAAGCACATCTTATATTCTTTTCCCTCAAATATATCAAACACCTTACTCACCAGTCCACTTATTCACTATTCATTCAATAACATAAAATAAACCAGACACATTCACCTCTTTTGAAGGACTTCCAGTCGACAGCTATAGTACTTCTGTCTTTTCCTCCCTGTGCTCCCTCCACAACTGTCAACCCATCTGAATCCTACACTTTCTTTAAGTTAGCTTAAATACCATTACCTTCAGGAAAGCTTCCATAATCCCCATAAATCAGAATTAAAGGTATAAGCCATGGTATTTTGCTTGTACCTTTACATATTACCTCCTTCATTTCATAGTTGCCCTATGTCCTCCAGTGGATATCCATACTAATTAGATGGCAAATATCCTCTTGCCTGCCCCATTCAAACCCTATCTGCCTCTTACCTAAATGTTTCTTTTACATAAGAGTTCCTTCTTAAGTGAAAGGAGAAACATAATATCCATAAATTCCATAAACATTTAAGGAAATCATAATGTAGTAAATTATTAATAGTATCAAATATATTAGCTGAAAATATATAATTTTTATCCTATAGCACATTTTATTTGATATTTTATATATAGCAATTATCAATTGTGTCCCTAAAGTATAAGATACATAAAAAGTACAAATTTTTTTAATGACCTGAGATAAATATTTACCTGCTGAAATCCCAGATAATCTTGTATAGTAGAAGAAGCATAAAAGACCAAGGCATCTGTAGTGACAACCAACACAAAGCCATTCAGAGCCTACCGAGAAAAAAGTTATAAAATCAGTAATGTGACTAATATTGTCACTCATAAATACTGACTTCAATTAAGGCTGTTACTTTTATTGCTAAAAACTCTTCTCTTTAAAATGGCTAAAATGATTACAAATCACACACACACACACTCACAGACATACCACATATCTGGGGAATGGAGCACTACATGCTACTGCAGTGCAAATGGAAGTGGAATGCGATGCTGGGTGACTTCTAACTCAAAATGAACTGGAAATAATTAAATAACCCATGAATGGATTCTCCATTTGCAATTGTCATCCTAATTATAAGGAACTATATTTATTAAAATTTACCTGTAATAAGAATTCTCCTTCATGAAAGTTCAGGCCTTCCCCAAATTTTGTTCTACAGTTATCCTGGATTCCATTTCTGTCAGTTGGGGAGGATTTTAATGCAACTATGGAAAAACAATGATACAGTAAGTAGTTTTACAAGTAAGTGGTTTCCAAGGGCTCTGAGGGAAAACCTCTATACACTAAACCAAACCAAACAAAACACACAAAAAAGGAAATACTGGTGTGTACTATAATGACAGTAAATAATCCTTTGCCAATGGTTGATTTCCAACTCAGATGACAGATTCTTAAAAATAATTTTTGATGGATTCCCTATATAATTTTTGGAATATAACTTAGGAGTTTCAAATAATTGCATGGTGCAGCTATAAATACTCATCCCATTCCCATATACTTACTTATGAGAATAAGGCTCATCAGAACATAACCTATAAAAATGATTTTAATACCTACAAATAATATTCTAAACATCAACAAACTAGTGGTGTTAAAGAGAAAGAATCAACCATACACCTTATCAAGAAATATATTTCCATTAAGTTTAGAATATCTTGACTGGTTTGGGGGTAAAAAACTGTCGGTATTATTACGGGGTGCATGTTAAATCTATAAATCAACTCATGAAGAATTATCATATTTATGATGTTGAATCATTCTATCCAAAAACATGTATGTTTTTCCATTGGCTCAAGTCTATATTCTTTATCCCACTAGAATGTATTAAAGTCATCCACAATAAAGATTCGCACATTAATTTTTTGTGTTTAATCCTAAGTATCAGACATTTGTAAAGTGGCTTCTCCTTCATTACTATCTTCTAACTACTTGTGAATAATACAGGGTGTCCCCCAAAAATGTACACACACTTTTTTCTGATAGCTCAGTTGATGTTTGTTTCTTTTTATATTTAACCCATGGAATTAATAATTACTCAAAGTGTATATACATTTTTGGGGATACCCTATATATATGAAAGGAAGGCTGATGGCATGGTTGGATGCTTACTACTAGCAGTGGCATACTGTAATGTTTTTTCTCATTTTCCCCCCTCCCATCTCTCTTTCTCATTGTGTGTGTGCACACACATGCATGTGTGTATTTGTAGTGTGGGAGGCAACAGCTGAACAGAAATAATAAATACTATTTACCTATTTAGAATTTTTCCAAGCACTCTCAAATATTATCTTATTCAGAAGCATGTGAATGTTGGTGTCTGACATAATTAAGTTCACATCTTAGCTCTGCCACTTAACATGTGAGCTCTTGCAGCCTGTCTCCTAATATGTGAAGTGATAACTGAAATAAACCAACCAACCATCCTGCAGGATTGCTGTGAAGAATAATGAGCATGTAAGTGAAGTTCCTGGCATATGTTCAATAAATGGAAGCTTTAATGATTAGCTCCATTTCCAGAGCTTATGGATTGACTAGTTACAAAGTATAACCATTTAGATACAGCCACAATATCTTTCTATTTTTCTATTCTCTTTTAACCTGTGATATTTAAATAAGATAAACCATTAAACAAAACTGACTTTAACTTTACTTTTAAGACTTCTGATTTCAGTAGACTTATGTGAGAAAGATAATGAGGCTTGGTGAAAAACTAGAGACTTACTAATAACTGGCTTTTCTCTGGGTCTGAGCAAAGCATCCTATATAATAAAAGTGTAATATGCTAAGTGTCCGACTGAGTGTTGGACCACTCGACCCGTAGCTATGACATGCAATGACCACTAGGGGGAAGACGCTCCGACCGGCAGGTTAGCTTGCTGCTGGGGTCTGGCCAATCAGGACTAAGTGGCCAATCGGAACTGAGCAAGAGGGCCAAACACGCCCTGGAGCCCTCCCGCGGTCCCTCCTTGACCAGCCAGCCCCCATCAGGACTGGGCAAGACCGCACCCGATCGCCGGCCAGGCCGAGGGACCCCACCCATGCACAAATTCGTGCGCTGGGGCACTAGTCATATAAAACCGTTTCTTGTTTGAAGTATATGTTCTGGTAAATCATCAAGCGCATGTGTCACACTGGAATCTCATGCCAAGTTCTTGCCTTTGCAGAACCTGAAACATATCTCTTTGAAAGAAGAGGCCAAAAGTCTGGCCTCTGCATGTAACAACTGCAAAAGGCCAGAGAACAGATTTCCTTAGGCCAAAAAAATACTTTGAGGTAAATTAATTGATCTAACAGTTAATCAAGACCAAAGGAAATGCTTAATCTCTTCTCATTGAAAAGACTTTTTCTCTTTTTCTATTCTGTAAGTTTTGTTATTGCTGTTTGCTTTCTAATGGCCAAATTTGCTTAAATGCATTAAAAACCTCATGATGTCAGGGTTAACTCCACTTCTTTTCCAAAATTTCCAGTATGTGGCACAATTTAAGAGTTATACCAAATATTAGTAAGTTTTCTATTAAAATGATATAAAAAATGTACACACAAAACTAAAACTCTTACATTAGGAAACAATCTTGAAAATTGACACACTTAAACTTTCTAAATTATCTAGTAGGAATCTTTTAAAATTAATTTTTAATCAATAGAATTGATGTTAGTTCCAACTAGAGTTATTGGGCCACTGAGAAGATGAATAAGAAATGAAAGAAACTATTCATCTCAGAGTAATTTACAACTTGTTTTTGGCCTTGTATTGGGGATATTAGCCAATGTAATTAGACATTAGACAGACTGCCTTTAAGTAGGGAATCTAAGCTATGGAAATAAAGAACTAGAAAAGAATGTCAAAAATATTAAGCACCAAATGAGATTTAATTAAAGTATTACAGGAACTTGAGACAGGAAAGAAAAGAAGAAACTTGTTCTAAACAGCAGCGCCTACCATTCTAAATGTTGGCAGGATATTTAATATGTATTACTACTGCGTAAGTAGGAAAAGTGACAAGTGCATTTTGGGGAAGGATCACTAGAGGGCACTTGGAAAAACAAACAAATGTTTCTGTTGCTCTCATATTCAAGGTTAATAATCAATAAAGGATTTAAGTAAATATTTTGCAAAGATGAGTCCAGGAAGGATGAACTCCCTTTCCATTGTCATTTACAATGTGATGTTTTAGAAAACTTATTTTATGTCCTGGCCTTTCAACTCCAGCTATGTAATTTATGCCTTCCATGAAGTTTGATCTCTCAGATATCATACCTACTACATCTCCCTTCTTAAAATTACTAGAAGCTATAGTAATACTACTCACTTTCACATACATGTCATGCCTGGATTAGAAAGCAACAGAAGAGTCAGAAAGTGACCGAGGGCACTGTCATCAGTGCCTCTTCCAGCATCTGATTGGCTATGAGTAATTTCCTTAGTAGTAATATACCTACTGAGCACACACTGTATGTCAAGCAGTTTCCATGTGTATTATATCTTATTTAATGTTCATAATAGTCCTATGAGACTGGACGTTCTTGACCTTTCAATATATTCGGAAACTGAGATTTATGGAGGTTAAGAACCATTTCCAAGGTCATAGAGCTCTAAGTGGCAGAGCCTGGATTAGAGGTCTCCTGACCCTGAATGTGTGTGCTATTATTAACCACTTACCACACGTCTCCCTCTGCAAACTCCCTTCGACCTTTAGTTTCCTCATCTTTAAATGAGGACAGTGATAGATCTGGAGACAAATTCTTGTGAAGGCTAAAATAACATGTGGAGTATCTGGGTGATAAGACCTGGAATCTATAACTCACAGCTATATGTTGCGTTTACACACCCTCAAACCGTTATGGAAAACTAACACTAAGTGCACACCAAGAATAGGGGAGTATTTTCTCATCTCTAAGCAGAGTATTAACGAGTATCCAGTAGGACTTCTGTGATACCCACAATGTTATCTACAACGAAGATTTGAAAGTATACAAAACAGTAAATTGTTATAAAAACTATATGCCTAGTCAGATGCATAAGGACACTTTAACATCATACCATGGGAATTAAATACACGACAGTTCATAGAAAGAAATTGTAATCTCTTACAAAAAGTCACCAGCTGATTATGCTACTTGGGGAGCATTTGCATACTAAGCAGACATTTGTTAAAATCCCATCTGTGGGATTACCACAACTTCCGAAGTGTGCAGATGTGATATTGAACATTCAGTGGAATCTTATCTAATAAAAGAGAAACATGCAAATTGACCATACCTCCGCTACATTCATAAGTCATGCCCACAAGCCAATCAGAGCGGATATAGGCAAATTAACCCAACCAAGATGGCGGCCTGCAGCTATGGAGCTTGGAGCAAGCAGGAGGCTTGGTTGCCCCAGCGCTGGAGGAAGCCAAGCTTCCCTCCTGCCCTGGCAGGCTGTGGGCTCTGCTCAAGGCAACAAAGTATCAATTACAGAAGATAAATAAATCCCAGATACCTGCTTCTAGCCAGCCTCCACTGGGAGCTTGGGTGGCTGGGAGCTGTGGCCAGCCTGCAAACAGCAATCAGCCCCTCACCCAGGATGGCCACACCCTCATGGGGTGAGGGTCCCTGCTGGGGGGCTTGGCCAGCCTGCAAACAGCCATCAGCCACTCACCCAGGCTGGCCAGGCACCCCAGCAAGACCCCCCTCCCTGAAGGGGGTGTGGCCAGCCTAAAAATAGCCCTCAACCCCTCACCCAGGCTAGCTAGGCACCCCAGTGGGACCCCCACCCTGATCTGGGACACCCTTCAGGGCAAACCAGTCGGCCCCCACCCATGCACCAGGCCTCTATCCTATATAATAAAAGGGTAATATGCAAATTGACCCTAACAGCAGAACAACTGGGAATGACTGGCCACTATGACACACACTGCCCACCAGGGGGCAGACGCTCAATGCAGGAGCTGCCCCTGGTTGTCAATGCGCTCCCACAGGGGGAGCTCTGCTCAGCCACAAGCCAGGCTGATGGCTACCAGTACAGCGGTGGTTGTGGGAGCCTCTCCCGCCTCCTCAGCAGCGCAAAGGATGTCCGACTGCAGCTTAGGCCTGCTCCCCACTGGCAAGTGGACATCCCCCAAGGGCTCCCGGGCTGCAAGAGAGATGACTGCCAGCTTAGGCCCGCTCCCCCAGGGAGCGGGCCTAAGCCAGCAGGTGGACATCCCCCGAGGGGTCCCAGACTACGAGAGGGCACAGGCCAGGCTAAGGGACCCCCCGCCCCGAGTGCACAAATTTTTGTGTACCGGGCCTCTAGTATTAAGATAATAAAATAAAAATATTTCAACTATTTCTTCACTGAAAGATCAATGAAGTACAAGTAAAACTTTAATTGATGTTGGGATTTAAGTGTAAATATATTAAGCTTATCAAATTGTCCCATTACAGACAGATTCAAGTCTTATTCCCACATGCATTTAATCATATCCGTATTTTCTAGTATGGCACTTTTCTTCCTTATACATCTAAGCTCAGATTTCCATTTCTCCCTACTAGCCAAGTATTTCCTCTCCAGAAAACATGCTCTGAATTGTTAGAGAAATTCAAGAGGAAGAAATATTGGCATGTGGTAAACTATATTTTGTATTTTGTTACTATAGTTTGCATTTAAACAGAATGAGGACATGATAAATGTCTTGCCAGGGAAAATCATAAGCCTTTTAAATATCTAATTGTTGCTATAAATTCAATTTATTTTGTAATAATATTTATCATCTCCTTTATTACTTCTGGAAGGAAAAGTTAAATTCCATTCCCACATTGATATAAGCATTAGAGAGCAAAGCTATCACTTATAAAATTCAACTACATAAACTTTTATAAATTAGGTAGGGTTAAGTAATGCAGTATTTAACAAAAAGGAAAACATATTTGGTTTAGCAAGCACACTGTACCCATACTTTCCACCCTTACCAAAGAAAACTATGTCACTTGTCCCTGAACAAAGTGTCTAGAGTGTGTGTGACACTTCTGAAACACAGAGGGGTTGATAAATTATTACGTATCATATCAAAAAGGCTGAAAAATATAAAATTAAAATACAAAATTAATTCCACAAAGGGATTCTCAGATTATATTAATATCAGGTCCATATGTCTCTACCTATATTCAACAACAGCAAAGTTCTCCATTAAAAAAAGTAAAATATCATTATTCTGCAAAAATTCTTTATCATTGGTATAACAATTTTAATTGTAACATTTCCTTTACAAATCTCTTATTTTTAGGACAAATCCACTACCAACTCAAAACATCAGGCAGGCAAGCACTTTTACTGTCCTGAGAGGACGAAGACAACGTGGACCATCGAGGTTAAAGGTCTTATCTAAGGCCACAAGATTAGTGAACTGAATTCCCTGCATGTCTCCTGCCTGCTGGTGCTTTGGTTACATAACACTCTCCCTGTACCACGCTGAGATAAAGAGAGGGAATGCTGGCTTCATAACACACAGGTTAGATACCTGAAACTAGACACTGTGAAGAATCCAGCTGACACTGAAATATTCTCTAAAACTGACCATAAAAGGCACCCCCACATCATGTGGGAAAATTGAAGGCTAGAAGAAACAGAAAGGATTCAATACAGACAATTTTAGGTTGAGTTGAGACAATTTGACTGCTTACCACCCACTGCTGACACCTGAATGGTTTGATGGCTTCTATGGACAACCAAGAACCAGAAGTTACTTTCTCTAGTATTATTTTTCTGTATGGACTTCAATTTCATTTTTATTTACACTTTCATGTGCTGTTTTCTCTTTGGCCCTCTAATTTAAGAACTTGAAACACCAAATGAAAGCAACTTTAAGTGAACTCATTATCACCTTACCATGGTTTCATATTTCACACACGCACAAATTTGCTTTCTTCTACCTCTGCCCATCATTAAGACATTTCATCTTTGGTATTATTCCTCTTATTCTGTATACTTTCCCTTGGAAATTTTTATAAGCTTCCACGATTTAAAATATTAGTCCAACTATATTATAATGACTCCAAAATCTAAATCTCAGCCATGAACAAATACATGAATTTGAGCTGCTGATTAAAACTAGTTGATCAAAAAGTGAAAAATCTGTAAGAGCAGGATTTAAAAATAACACATAAAAAGATTAGTAAATTAAAATTAGTCATGTGTGTCATTACAGGCCTTAAAGTGATTGTTATATGAACACAGTTTCTAAAACACTGTAATGTGAAGATGTAATTTTCCATTAACGAGGTCACAAAGCATCACAAAAAAATCAAGTGATTTAACTATAGACATTTAAAACGTGTATTTTGGAAAAAATAAAAACAAAAAAACGCCTAAAGTTGGCTGGCTTTTAGTACTACCCCCTCCCTCCCCCCAAAATAAGGCTAAAGGATAAATTTATGACCAACTGGACCTTTCATGGCCAAGCAATTAAGGATCCTAGATTCATAAAACACTTGGTAACGATCAAAGAGAAAACCCATTAAAGTAATAAATTTAAAAGACAGGAAAGAAGCAAAACATGTAATAAAGGATGTAATGAGTTTGAATTACAGTTTAAATCTTTGATATATATTTGTCACTGTTTTTTTAAAAATGTGTCAAAGCAAACAAAAACACTCAGAGATGAAAGTAACCTATAGAAAATCATAAAATATTGAACTTATTCATAAAATCTAATGAACTTCACACTTTAAGTTAGAATATGGGATGAAAAAGATTATATTCCTGATCCAAAGAGTTTATATTATTAAGTGTAAGAGCCAAGATTTGAATACCACCTTAACCTGACTCCATATAAATGCTATTCTTTTTATTCATCCATGTTTCAATTTACATGAATTTGATTATATAAAGTTCATAAATTAAAATCCAAAAGAATCTCTAAATTTTATCATTTTAGTTATTGAAGGTGTCACAAATAGTATAGAGTTTCATATTTACAATCTGAATTCTGGGGGAAAAATACATAATTACAATGTAAGAAGGCTAATGCCATGGGTAAATGAAACTGAACACTATTTGATGATTTCAAATGTGTTGATCTTTTAAGCAAACAAACCCACTTTGAACATTTCTAGAATTAGGAGAATACGAGGTATAACTTCCAGTTATAAAATAAGTAAGTTATGGGGACTGTAATGCACTGTATAGGGAATATAGTCAATAATACAGTAATCACTTTGTACAGTGACAGATACAAACCCATTTAACTTTATAAAATAACCCTTAAAATGGCTTTTTACTTCATTCATTTTTACTGCTTGTTCAAGCTCATTCTTGGCATAGATACATGCATATATATTTGTTTTTCAAGATAATGTTCTTGTTACAGATACCAGAACAGGACTGAAATCCAGGGAAACATGCAAGCAAAAGATGAATAAACACAATAGCTCTGTTTTAAAAACCCAACGAACCGAAATGAACTGTTAAAGCACCTACCAAAGGAAGACTAAGAGAGCACAAATAATTTTTAATTTAAAATAAAGTCAACAAAGCCCCACCATAAACAGTGAAGTTGAATAAATGTTAGATCACGTAATGTTAACTGTTCTCACCCTCTCCTTACACAGCATTTTAGACTTAATGAGATTTACAATATTCCAGTATGCAAATGATACACTTTATAAAATGGTGATTATTTTAATGATTCAAGACTCAGATTTTCCCCTACATTACCTAGTTTACAAAATAAGCAGAAAACTATTCCCTATGACATTTGCAAATGCACGATTCTGGAATTAGAAACTCAGATCCCTAAACTTACTTTTGTCAGACTTAATGTAATTTGCACAAAAGCATCTTTCTGTTTCTTATGGAAAGGAAAACTGTTTCCTTTCCACAAAGTAAGTTTATTCATCTCGCTCTTTAAAGGGTCATACGGAATAACCCATGACTCAGACAGCATGGCAGATGTAAAAGATTTCACAGTTAATGATTACATTTTAAATGATGCAATACTTACTCTGAATATTTTACTAAATTATCAAATACTGCATGCCATTGATCCCTACTACTGTCTCATAGAAAGAAGACTTTTCTGTCTTTTTACCTCAGATATTTGTGTCTCAACAGAGAACATGGATTAGTTATTCCCAAATTTTTAATTCTGGGGATTGCTGTCCAAAAGGAGAATAATTTAACATAATACTTATATGATGAGGAGTATTTTAAAAGATGATAATGAACTCTAATTCAAATTTTCATATGCTGAAATTACTCTTACTATCAATAAAACATTACCTTACCTATTCAGATTGGTCAACAAGACCAGTGCCCACTGTCTCATCCTGACACGAAGAGGGACAGTAGAGGAGGAACCTACCCTTTCTCTGAAGATCAACAAGTTTCAAAGGCTGGATTGTAACTACCCACATCCTACTCTCTCTTAATAAACTATTATTGATCACAGTCATGAAGTTATTTAAACTTAGTAAATGTTTTCCATCTCAGAGGTATTTCAGTTTAATACTCATTTTGTGGTTTGTTTCTTCCTTTTATGTTCCACTTTTTATTATTATTATTCTTAAACAAGGATAGTATCATCTTAACATTCTGGAATTCGGTGAGGTTTGAAGGTGATGTTAAGGATTTTAGGATCTCTTTCAGTCTGCATCTCCAGCACGGAAGTGCACACACTCCTCGGGTCATAGCTCCACTTGCCCACTTAGCTGTCCTCGGCTCCCTGCTGCTGTGACTTAATCTCTCCTGAGAGGTGAAAACTTGCACTGACAATGTTTAATTGCCAACATCAGAAAACAGCAATTTTGGATTTCTGTTATTTGCTAAAAACAGAAAGGATCTCCAGAAAGACTTCAAAAATATAATAATTTAGAGAAGTCTTTAAAAAATAAGAATAAGCAAGGAGGAATATAAGGTAACACAGAAGAGCAGTGCTACTGAGGAAAAATGACTAGAACTTAAGCAGCTTCTGTTTTAATTAATACATTATTTCTATTATTAGTATATTACTAATCCCAAAACTTGTCTGAATGTGTCCACTGTGCAGAATTAAAAATTAAACTATCACCTTATTCTTGAACTTGTCATGTCTCAAATTTGCAAAGGAGGTGATTTTTTAAATCCAGAGGCCTATGTGTACATCCCATCGATGCTGACAAAATAAAAAATGTAACAAGACTGCCAGACTGCTGTGAAGTACAAAAGGAACATCCAGCAAAGAAGAAAAGGTGCAGTGGCCCAGGAACAAGATGATAAATATAAAGCGATGGCAAAGGAATACAGAGGATGGCTAAGGAAGGCACAGGGCAGTCTGAAAGCACCAAGAAAGGAGAAAGTGATACTAGTCAGTTCAAAAGAGATGATAGAGATTTGACATTTGAGTCCTTGAATACGCCTACATGTCTCACTGTCCAATCCAGCCAGTCACAGACCATGTAAGAACTCTGACTGCAACAATTCAATAAAACAAATTATTTCTTGCATCTGGATATTTATAGACAGAGAATAAACTAATTGGTACAACCAACAATGGCAAATTGGCTAAACAGAAAGATTATCTGGAAATTAGAGGCCTGGTGCAAAATTCATGCACTGGGTGGGGGGGGGTCCCTCAGCCCAGCCTGCACCCTCTCCAATCTGGGACCCCTCAGACATCCCTCTCACAATCCGGGACTGCTGGCTCCCAACCGCTTGCCTGCCTGCCTGCCCCTAACCGCTTCTGTCTGCCAGCCTGATCACCCCCTAACCACTCCCCTGCCAGCCTGATCGATGCCTAACTGCTCCCCTGTCAGACCAGTTACCCCCAACCCCACAACTGCCCTCCCCTGCTGGCCTGGTTGCCCCTAACTGCCCTCCCCTGCAAGCCCGGTCGCCCCCAACTGCCCTCCCCTACTGGCCTGATTGTCCACAAATGCCCTCCCCTGGTGGCCATCTTGTGACGACATGGGTGCGGCCATCTTGTGTGAGGGTGTGATGGTCAATTTGCATATTACCTATTTATTATATAGTATTATTATATAGGATAGTAAAAAAAATTAACATCTTAAACAAGCCCCAGAAATATATGTCTAAACACATCAATCTAGAATATTCAATATGAATTTACATTGCTTTTCAGACATAAGTTAATGAAATTAAGTTAATAAACATTTACTGAATGCCTACTATGAGGTGGCATTGTTTTAAGTGTTTAAGATAGTGTTAAGGAACTTCCATTCTAGTGAGAGAAATAGGCAATATCTGGCATGTTTAAGTGCACCCCCCAAATAAAGCACTATATTATAACATTTTTATAATGATTATGTCATCTGTAGCATCAGCAAAGAGTACAAACTGAAAAACGATTCTCTGAGCTTCACTGCCTAGAATATATATATAGTTCAAGAGTTTTTAAGGATTAAACATTCAAAATTTCCTTTAAGTATGTCTTTAATTGAAGCCCGAACTAATAACACTTATTAAGTAGCAGTTAAGTAGTATTTTACTTCCCTTGAAAATACTCCTTAAATGTTGCATTACAAGTATTTAATGTACATTATTAAATATACTTTATGTCAGTTTCTGAGACACTAGATCTTAAGCTATTAGGGCAGGAATGTTTTTCCCGTTTCTTCTTTGTGAATTCAGAACCCACACTGGGTTTAAAATAAAACACAATCTTGAATTACAAAATTTATTATAAAACAATTTAAATTTAATAGTGTCAAAGAAGTGCTTCTAACCTTAACTGAAAAATGGCTGTCTTGTTCAAGCACTTCTGTTATATTTTAGAATGTTTTAATTAAATATGTATAAATATTAGTGTTGTACTTAAAAACTTTTAAGTACTGCTTAAGCAGGATAGCAGAGTCCCAAAGTTTAAGAAGATCCATCCAAGTTAGATTATTTAAACTTGCAATAAATAGATGTATTTTCTTGGAAAAATATCTATTGTTACAGTAAAACTTGAGTTTCCTTTCTAATAAGATTGTATGATTACTCGTTTATATTGTTCTTTCCGCAGGAATTCACACACCCCCTGTTTGCATCCTGTTATTCACTTGGAGCTTCCCTTAACCTCACTAGACTGTTTCCCTAGTAGTGGTTTTAGCACACAGAAACTGACTGCCGACAGTTTGCATTTAGTATGCCTTCAGGTCATAAGGATTACCTTAAAATTTTACCCTGTGTTCTCTCAAAAGATTGCACTGCCATCCTAGACCACTGGACAAGACTTTGGGATCCTTTTTTTACTGATTTTTTTCCCCTTACCTTCCATCTAACTCTGTTCTTATACTTGGCACAACCTAAGAAACTGTTTAGTGTACGCTTGCCACTGAAACACAAGAAAACACATCTGTCATCTTCCTCAAATTTTGTACATTTGGATTTGTCTTTCTGAAGGCAAAGTAAACCATGTTTCTAAAAGTTAATTCAGGGTTTTATCAAGGCCATATTAAATTATTGCCTCAGATTCATCTAGGCTGCTTATTAAAAATACAGAGTCCTGATTTCAACATAGAACTCATGTAGAATCAGCATAAAAGGGGCATGCCCTAGAATGTGCATTTTTAACAAGCTCTTCAGGCTATTCTGAAGCACAATAAAAACCAGGAACGCAAAGGACCCATAATTCAAGATAATATAACTGATTAAGGAATGATGCAAATAGGGGAATAAGAAACTACTGTCAAATGTACTGAACCAGAATAAAAAATAAAGTCAGTAACAGAGCTAAGAAAATCCTTTGTAACAACTAAGAACTCCATAACGAGCCTGCTAACTATGACATTCTTTGGAAACTCCTTGAGGTACTGAACATGACACACATCTAATCATGAAAAAAAATATGTATGTAAATGTATACATTAAATATACATATATATTAATGTGTGTATGTGTGTATGTGTGTATGCATGCACAGCCTAGAAAGCAAGAATTATGTAAGTATTAAATAGCACACTGACTACACATCCACTAAGCAGCTTTGGTTCTGCTCCACTACTTCTAAACGGGGAACAACTTGTACGTTTTTTTCTCTCTCTGTGTAAGATATCGTTTGATTTCTCATTATAGAGTAGCAGGAAATGAAAAGGCAAAATGACTCACATCAATAAATCTTTATCAGAGTCAAAGAATACTAATGCCTTCCTGGCTTCCAGACTGTTCACTAACTCTCTAACTCTTAGTGCAGACAGAGACCACACCTTACATGTCCTGGATCCCGACCACAAGGCCAAGCAATAAGCACAGCAAGTGAAGAAATGCTGGGGATCAGGACAGCATTCTGTGAAGCTTGGAGTGGCCTCGAGGTACAGTCAACCACAGGGGCTCCTAAACTTCCACATGCAACATCTAGCCCCACCATCAGAGTGTATGATGCCCTAGGTCTTGGGTGGGGCCCAAGATCTGACACTGCTCACAGTTCCCAGGTGATGATGCTAATCTGCTTGTCTGCAGACTACACTTCGAGCACTCTGGATCTAGGGAAAAATTCCCAGGTTTTTGCCATGTAAATGGTTCCCAGAAAAGAGAAGTAATTGAGACATGGTCAGGAAAAACAATATAGGGAATCTGGAAACGGGTTCTAGTTCCAACTCTCTCATAAAATAGCTATACAGCTGATAAACACACACAATATACACCAATGAGTATCACATAACTCATCTAGAAGATGAAGGGTCTGATACAGATGAAAACGGGAAATTCAAAGACTTTTTATATAGATCAGAGAAATTATTAGCTTCAAACCCATGTTTATTGCCTAGATCACAACCATTAAACCATATAGCTTTTATCCAAAATAAAAAACAAATAGCAAGCAAACAAAAAATAAAAAAGATGCTCAGATTGAACACATCAAACAATCTAAATATAAACCTAAAAGGAAATAACTGTTTCACAATATTCTAAACACAAATTACAAATTCAAGTATCTGCACATGGGTCCAGGGCAGAAATATCAGCACCATCTGAGAGCATGTTAGAAATGCAAAATCTCTGGCAATACTTAAACCTACTGCATAAAAACCTTCCTCTTTCAAGATTCCTAAGTGATTTGTAAGTACACTGAAGTGTGAGACACACTGACAGGCCACTGAGATTTTATTAATCCTTTACTGTTTGTAAAATAACATTATACATTTAAAACACTGAACATTTCCTGAAAAAAAATCTATTTCTGACATATAAACAGATAAAAATAAATCAATAAATGATTTAAAATGAGAAGACACATTGAAACATTTCAAACAAAAACTTCCATTTTAAATGCTTCATGAAGAGAAACTACTGTATGATTAAAAGGTAACAAATATCAACTAGCTCAAATCCCTAACTTTGCAGCTGGGTAAACTGAGGTAGGGGGCTGCTTACTAGTTTGACTGAATGGAGACTGAAATCCAATTCCATTAGCTCCTATAATGAAATGCCCTTTTCAGTGGAAAAGAAAACTTTTAATTACATGTTCCTAGATGAACATACAGTTAATATAAAACAGAAGTATACATAATTTTGAAAGGATAAATGAAATGACCTATCTATAAAAACATACTGAAGGAAATCCATAGTAGTTAATATGTGTTTTACTCTTTCCAAAAAAAAAAAAAAAAGAGAGAGAGAGAGGGAGACTTCCAAAAAGTAAATTGGAAAAATAAGTGGAACTGGAAACTGACATACTTAATATGAGCATATGTTCCAAATACATAATTATCAAAGAATGACACCACATTATCATTTAGTGGCAGCATCTGTTTAATGAATAAATCTGGAAAACTGACTTTTGGAAATATGAGAAATTTGGCTTTGCTACTTAAGTTTTACTATACAGCAATAAACAAAACTTTTTCACATATGGCTAATTTTTGCAGTTTTCAACACAGAAGCAGCCAAATTCAACATAAGTATTTTATAAGCGATTATAGAAAAATTAAACCCTTTTGTCTTACCATCAAAGAAGCTCTTGGCTCTTAGGTAACTGACACTGAGCCTAAGAACGGAAAGTTTGTCCAGCTTATTAATAACATCTTGTGGGAAAGGCAGCAGGTTCGCCAAACGGTCCAACTCTGTATTGAGTCGGTCTCTATGTCGCTTAGAAGGATTTGACTTGATTCCTTCAGCTGGGATTGGCTTGATGCTGAAAAACAAACAAAATGTCATGAAATACTCTAAAATATATAAAGCACAATTTTCAATTGCCTTATAGCATCTCCTCAAATATTTCTCTCATAAAACAAACATCTGAAGTCTACTTTCAGTTTACATAAATCCTTTCAAAATGGTCCTTTCTTTATCTTAATTAAGCAAAACAAGGGATGGGTAAAATTCTTCATAATGTTTTTATTAAAAGCTTATGAATCCATGATAGGACTAAGTATATCATATATACTTCATACTTCATATAATTCAGACATTTGTGGTACAGTGATTTCCAATTAACAAATCTACTAGGATTTTATTTCCTTTAAACACAACCATTGTTAGGGAAAGGAAAAAAAAATCTGTAATAAATTATGTGAAAATCATGCTTTGCAATCTGCTGGAAGCATTTTGGCATCATTTATGTTGCAGATAAATAAGAGCAACCCTAAATAAAAGACTTATATTCAAAACCCCAGCTTCCTATATTTAACAATTTCATCCTGTTAGTGACAACTTCTCAAAAGTCTTTGGCACCTCCAGATGGTCCTAATGCCATCTAATGTGTCTTCCAGTATTAAAAGAAGAAAACATTTGACTTTAGATATTTACATTTGTTGAATGACAAATATTAGAAGTTAACTGTGATTACTGGCAAATCTTGCTTCTGACTGGTCAGTAATTCTACTTTATTAGCATCCATAATTTGTGCCCCAATTAGAAAATTCAATGACATCCCAACATTTAGTTATGATTTTCATCTGAGAGAAAATAAACTTACGGTTACAAGTAGAACTTGAGTTTAAAAATGAGAAGCTGGACTACTTTACACAAAAGCCTTAGTCAGAAATTCACTATGAAAAGTGAATTTATAGATCATTAGACAATCATGCTGAAATACAGAGAAGCTATTAAAAAACCAAACAAAGTAATTTTAAGATCATGCCTGCACCTTTCCATTTGACAGAAGAATAAAGAGTTATCTTGAGTGTTTTTATAACAAACACCTGTTTTCCAGTGTTATTGAGAAAACAAAAACATTTTTGACAGCTCAAATGATAGTATCTTTAAAAAGCAGAAATTGATTTGAGTAGTGTTATTAATTTGATGCAATCAAAACATTTCTAGATAATTTATTCTCAATATTATATGTGAATTAGTAATACTTTATGCAAAAGATAAAAAATACAAAATTTTAACATTTTTACATTGTCCCTAACATGTCATTTCTTCAGAACCTGCCTATTTCTATTTTTTTCTATTATAGTTCAAATTATTTCTACAAAAAAAGATTAACTGGTAAAATGGCATACATACAAAATAAGTCAGTAGAACTATCTCCAGACTGTTTATGTAACCATATAATTAAATGGTGACTGTTTCTCTATGTATTTATTTTCCCTTAATCACATTGCATTTATAATCAAACTGAAGTCACACCTAGTTACTACATTTCTCCAATTAATCAACTGAATTTCAATTTTTACCTACAATGCCTGTGTACCTCCTTGAGTAATTCTCTATAGATCAATCACTTGTTATTTATTTGCACCTGTCATGTCCTTGGCAGGTCAGAAAAACACTCTTCCACATATTTCAAAAGTGTTATGGGAGCTAAGTATCGGAACAACTACCTGAAAAAAAGATTTTTACAGAAAAGGTGGTATATGAGATGGATCTTGAAAGATGAACCGGATTTCAGGAGGAGACATGACTGGGGAAGGGTGAGCTGCGAGAAGTCCCCTGTCTGGCGTGTGAAGCATAGGGCTCGAGAGAGAAGGGGGAAGTTCCCTGTGGTTCCTTATGAAGTGGGGGTCCTCTTCCCCGCTGGATGCTGCTGGAGGTGGTTCTTAACAATAGCCCCAGAAAAAGAATTTTCTGAGACCTGCACGGGAGAACGAGTGATTTTTATTTGCATGGGATTAAATCCCTGTGTTTCTGAAGTCCCATTTCCCTGAGTCCCGTCATAGAAGCACAGGTGGGGTTTCAGTAAAGCTAGGAGCAAAGCCAGTGTCCAGAGTTTCCTTTCCATGTTGGAGCGGGGTCCAGTTCAGCATCAGGCTAATTACAGTCCATTAGTCCGCTGTGTGTGCGAATGCAGGGAAGCAGGAGCAAAAGAGCCCCACAAGCCGAGAATCACAGGAGTCCCAACAAAGCCAAGTGCATAAGAGGTCAAACTCCTCTGTTTAGGGGGCTATGTACCCCAAAACTTCCTGCCCTTCCAGTGGCCACGCCCATTTTGGCCCATGATCTGACAGCACCTCCGCTAGTCCCCCAACTTTTCTGGGCATGCAACTATCTTCCCTTTGTCCACTCCCCTTCCCCCAATGTTTTGCAGGGAACATGCCTATAAAGTCTGGCCTTCCCCCTGCTTCTTTCCTGTTATTTGTATCAGTTGGGGCCACATTCTTTCACCAAATATTGACCATCCACCATGTGGCGCAAACAGAATACTCAGCATGAACAAAACCCACTAAAGCTCCTGTTCCCATGAAGCTTACATTCCAGTGGGAGGATACATACATAAACATGTAACGTTTCGGGCTGTCAGTGTTAAGAAGAAAAATAAAGCAAGGTAAGGAACTAAGGAGTGACAGGGTGCTGGTTTTGACAGCTAGTGAAGTTTCAGCACACACATGAAGACAACAAAGAATGCGCCATGTGGGTGTCTGATGAAAAAAACATTCAAGGTAGAGGACTCAGCAACTCTCCTCACAGAAATGGCAACCAAATTGGACTTGGGCATCTGGAGTCATCTTGAGCTTTCAGCTAGGATTGGCATGCCCAGTCTAGTGTTTTTATTTTACTAAACTGACTCTGCTGACAGTGAGGACAGAATGCTCCGCAGACCCCTCTGAGCACTTCTTTCTAAAATATAACGCCAGGTCATTCCTCTTATTTAACCCTTTCAGTAACTCCACACAGTCCACATTCCTTAGCCTAACAAAGTGCTTCTTGATCTTTCTATGGCCCCTAACTGTTCCTCTGGCCCCACTGTTTCCAGCTAAAGCCTTCTTTGTCCATTATATGCCAGAGCTAAGAAATGACTTGCAGTTGCCAGTATGTACTTTAGTGCTTTCATAGTGCTACTCCCCTGCTGTCGCACCAGCTTCAAAGCCCTGCTCAATTAGATCACTTTTGTAAGGTCTTCCCCTACCTACTCACAATGGATCTCTCCTGTACTACTTCAGCGCCTTATGCATCTTATGCAAATGTCTTACACAACCATTCCATTAAGGAATATTCAGTGCAGATAACATTTCCCATAAATTAAAAATCAAATCCAGCCCTGCACTCTTGGTAGCTTTCCAGTAAAGATTATGAAACACTGGGGAGAAGAGTAAAACAAACATTGAAGCAAGACAATCCGATATGACACAGGGACAAATTACAACAGTAAAAGAGAGACTTAGAGGTAGTCTTCCCAGTAGTATTGCTGCCTATCTTATGCTGGCTCTTTGCAGTATTCAACCCTGAACTAGATGAGACTGAGTCTTTATACAATGCAAACTTGTCCACAACTCTAACGTAGTATTAAGCATGTAATGGAAAATTTACCATGAGTTCACATTTCCTAAATCAAGCTTTCTGTAACCTATATTGCATATACTTGTTTGTTGCTCTTGCTATGAAAACTTAATCATTTCTGTAATCCCAATGCTCAGGACTGACACAGAGTGAACTCTCAATTAATGTTTGCTGATCAGAAATGTGCAGAAAAGAAATGACAGGAGCCTAACTGAAGGCAGGAATAGTGAGGATAGTAAGTATAGACTGCCTTGAGATATTTAAGCACAGCACTTTGTGTCTATCATAAAGCTGAGTACATAGCCAGACTCAGATGTTCACTGAATTAAACTCACTTGCTGACCAATTTAAGTGTAGGATGTAAGGGAGAGGAAAACATTGAGTAGGGAAAGGGCAAATGACTAGAGTCTGTAACTTAGGATAACAACTATATTTCCCAATGCAAAGTATATCAAACAAAGAGAAGAGAGACTTGAGCACACACCTCAGTAATACCAACATTTAGGTGTAAGGTGGAGGAAGAGATGCAGGCAAAGATGAAGGGGGAGGAATGATAAGACCAAAAGGCAAAGAAACAAGGTAGACTATTTTGGAGACTACAGAACAAAGTTAAATGCACAGAGGAAATAAATAAGTTAAAGACTGAAAAGTACCTCCTAGACTTGGCATCTCCAATCCAATGTTGTTAAAGCTAAAGTAATAGCTTTAGCATACTTTTCCACTGATTCTGTGAGAAATATTCAGAACTATTTTGTGAAATATTTCGTACTTATCTATACATACTAAAGATGTACAGAATAATAAAAAATAAAAATCTTACATCAATTACACTTGACTTGGGTTATGCTGGTAATTTTACTTTTGCTTTGTCTTTAAACCTATGCCAAATTATGCTGCCAAGTGTCTATTTAAATAAAAGACTATCTCTGAAATATAAATAAATGTCCCAGTAAGATTGGATTTCAGAAGTCAGCTGAAATAGACTGTATGATGTTGCTCAGGCAAAGAAAAAAATGTATTATTTTTTCAACCTGAATCTCAAAAATCTTGTCCCAACCTGTAACCAAAATTGTTGTGAAAGCAAGACTCCAGCTGACTGCATGCCATGCCTCTGTCTTAGAAGCCTGCACGCTATAAGTACTGGTGGTGACAGGCCCAATGGCATGCCCAATGCCAGTTTGAATGTTATCTTTAAAGCCTTAATTTTTCACATCCCAGTCTAAAATGTCTGTTAGGCTCATCACTTGTGCTCAGTGTTTGAAACGAAGTTGAGAAACTTAGCAACCCAGTTAAAGTTACTGTAACTGTATTTATATTTTTAAATGATATTTATCATAAAGTCTCAAATGACATGCAAAGATATTGCTTCAGTTATCCTACGAGAATAAAGGGACATTTTCTAACAAGAGATTACCTATCACGGCACTGAGTATGGTTTATCAGCTTTTTCCTCTAGGTGATTTACTCCACCCCCACTGCTTCAGGCTACACACCAATAACTTGTTCATCTTTATTTCCAGCCCCTGTACCTGGATGTCCTCTCATTCCTATTTCCCAGAACTTAGGCATTCCTTCTCTGCATCTACTATGATACTACTCTCCATCCAACAGGTAGGAAATCGACGTTTTCCTCAGTGAATCTCACTACCATACCAACCACATCCAGTTAAGCCCAACTTTTAAACCTATCCTTTCTTCATTTCCTCCCCATGGTTTCAGTACATAATTATTGATCTCTGAATATAAATGCTAAATGTTTATAGTCATAAATTACATGCTTAATATAATATTGGAAAGGTGATCTGTGGCACAAATAACATTAAATTCCATTGTTAGGCTGAATACACCTGGATATTTTGCTTCCTCCTATGAGACAAAAAGAGTTTACAACTTCTGAGAATCCTGGCTGGATGTCATCTGCAGTGAGTCAGAATTCTATGGCCACTCTCCTGCTGCTGGCTCTACATTTGTGATGGTTAGTCCCTTTTCCTCTTTTTTACCTATGGAGAGGCGATGAGGTACAAACAACATATAATCTCTAACACAGACTTGAACAGTGAAAACCGGGAATATGAAATATGTCTTAGAAATCACTGTTACTCACATGATCCTGAAAAAAATAAATAAGAATGTTCCCTTTCTCCTCCTGTATGAATATACTTTTTAAAATATTTTCTTTTAAACCCACATAAAATGAACCTATTATCCCCAAATCACTAAAACATTAGTAAAAAAGTCTTAAGTAGTGGTCAATTGTTAAGGGAGTGAATAACTCTCCAATACGTACTATGTGCATGGTACTAGAAATCTCTGGTAGATACAAACACAAAAAACAGGCCTATCTTTAAAAAGCATATCTTTTGTACTAGGAGGAGATTCATTCTACAACAGGACAAAATCAAACATAATGTATTGCTCAATAATGTAGGTGCTATAAAAGTGATGCTCAAGAGTTCAGGAAAGTAAGAGCTCAGGTAGAGTACTAAGGGAAGGTTTCATGGTGATGTAGCATCTAAATCAGGTCTTGAAGACAGGTAAAGTCACTTCCGATTTCATGATGTCAGAGTATCTAGTTTTCTGCAAGTACCCTTCTCTTTTAGAAAATCACAAGGAAGCCCTTGCTGGTTTGGCTCAGTGGATAAAGTGTCGGCCTGTGGACTGAAGGGTCCCGGGTTCGATTCTGGTCAAGGGCACATGCCTGGGTTGTGGGCTCGATCCCCAGTAGGCGGTTGTGCAGGAGGCAGCCGATCAATGATTCTCTCTCATCATTGATGTTTCTCTCTCTCTCCCTCCCTCTCCCTTCCTCTCTGAAAACAATAAAAACGTATTTTTTAAAAAAAGAAAGAAAATCACAAGAGACAGAAACACAAAGTCTATCTCCAATAAACCTGAGACGGCTAAACCCAGATGCAAATAAATATAAAGATGGAAAATAGGTAGAAGATATCAATGACAACAGAGAACAAGAAAGAAAGTGTAATCATAGTACATTACTTAGCTGAGCAGTAAATAATGCTTACAGTTTAAAAAATTATGAAATGCTGAAAGTAGATTTAATCTAAAATAGTGATAACATTATATTGGGAGGATGAAAAACGGTGAAGGAGAGAGGAAATAGCACTAATTATCTTGTCATAATGAATGTCAAGTGATCATATCAAGCATGTTTACTGAAGATAGCATATATATTATTGAATATTGAATACAATATTGCATGTATTATTTAATAGAAATATTTTAAGTAGATCAAAAAGCAAGAAATGAGCAAACTGAACATGACTAAAACATATAATACAAATCAATATGTAAAGTACATCTCAAGTAGAAAAACCTTCACACACACACAACTACTACTCCACACATACACAATCCCAACAATAAGTTCAATTAGCTACGCCATCATTTTTTGTCTATGGAAAGTCAACTGTCAAAATTAACATTTTTAGGCAAAAATGCAAGGACAGATTACCAATGGGGATGTAAACATTTTGCAAAGCAATTTGGCACTATGTCTCAGGGCATAATATTTGGCTCAGTCTTAAAAGTATGCATACCTTTGCACCCCCAAACTCCATTTTTGGGAATTTTTCCTAAGGAGATAACTAAGAATTTGCATAGAAATTCACATAACTTAAAGGAATTCTCTGAAAAACTAGTTAAAATATTTAAAAGTTGGAAAAAACAGAACTTCCCCCTAAAAAAGAAAAATAGTTAAATTATAAAACACTAAGAGAACAGAGTACTAACAGCCATTAAAAGCAATGTTTTAAAGGAGAGAGGGAGGGAGCAAATCAGTAAGATAAGAAAAGACACTTAGAGGGAAGGGTATGAATGCATATACGGATTTAAGTATGGAAATCTTATTGTGAAGTTGGTAAAAACAAGTTTTGGGATCTGATATTTAAACTCAGCTTTTCCATTTCCTACCTGACAATTTTGAATCTGAACCTCAGGTCCCTGTCTATAAAACTGAAATATTACCTTTTCATAATACTATTATAAACCTAAAAAAAGTACTAGTATATAAAACACAGTGCATGCTTGTATCATAGTAAATGCTAAGAAACAGTCATTTTTTGTTCTATTAAACCACTATATAGATAAAATCAACTTTACAGAAGTATGGAAGTAAAAAAGTACTGTTGTTAAAGATTTGCAAGTAATTGTCTTAATTATTTACATCAATAAGCATATACTATGTAAGTTTATTCACCAGTGAAGTAGCACATTTGAGCCATTCCCAGAATTGAGAACGTAATCATATACTGCCTCTTACTGTTTCACAGGAGAACTGATTGTTCTGGGATAATGTAAGCTAAAATTATTTAAAGAATAGAATTATGTTTCTGTTTAATTTATATCTTTAGCTGTCTTTACATTTTATAAAATGATTTTGTTCTGCTAATTTTAGTTGTGAGAGTGGCATTTTAGTTTTAGGTTTTGACTAGCCTGCGACGTTGGTCAAGAATTTGCCCAAATCTATAAAAACAAAAAAACTAGACCTATCTTTTAGTTTAGACCTAGTACTCTTTCCATTTATATCTCATTGTTTCCTCTTCCTGACATTTTTATAAATGTTACTGATAACTAAGCATTTTCACTTACTTATTTTATAGTTTCAATATGTAAGAGCCTCTATAGCCACTATGTAAAAGCTATCTAAATAAAGCCATTTGAAAGAAAACTTATGGTGGAGAAAAAATTATGTTACGGAAAAGACATCCTTTTATTTTAGAGGCTACTTGGAAAATGGTATCATACTACATTTGTATGAAACATTTTCAGGAAAACATTGCATAATCTTATTTAGCTAAGTAGGTATTATCTAAATGAGGTTCCTGGGATTTACATAGAATGAACAGCAACTTAGAACAAGCAGCAAGGAAGACAATGCTTTTGTTTTATAGTAACAGTACAAGTATGTTAACAAAGTGCAAAGGATCAGCTAAGGCTCACAAGTCATTTCCAGTTCTTGATGGCTGGTTTATTCACCACTACTGCTGATAGCACTTCTAAGGGTAGAAATCATTTACTCAGCACTCCTTTTGCCAAGTCGGTACCAAAAATAATACAATGGTAAGTGGAATACCACTAAAACTTTATCTGTATTAATAAAATTTCAAAAATACAGACATATATCCAAAGTTATTATCACTAGAAAAAAACAGATTCTATTTAATGGTACAGATTCTATTTCATTTATCTCCAGGAGGCAACATAATTAAACAAACGGATAAAACGTTATCATCTCCAAAAAAAAAAAAAAAAAGAAACAAGAACAAAATTTAAGTAATTTTTTTTTAGGAGGGTTGTTAAGTATGGAACAACATTTTAAGGAAAGTTATAGTAGAATCTATGCCTAAGGTTATCATGAAAATGTCTTCCTGAAGGTAGGGAGGAACATGGATCAGATGCAAGGCTGCTTCAGATCCTTTAATTTCCTAACTTTCATTACTCAGAAAAGAAAGGAAACATTTACTGAGCATCTACTATGTACAACATATTTCAGTGGGATTAAAATAAACACATCTAGGATGCATTTCCTACAATAAAGATAAATTTCAATTGCCACTAGAGGGAGTTATCTTGTTTAATTAATTCAATTGAAGATTGGAAGAGCTTCAGGTTAAAATTGTCACATACAGGGGGGCCTTGACTTAAGAGTGTCCCGACTAACGAGTTTTTTGAGATACCAGCTGTCTCTCTGCAGATTTTTTGCATTTAGTTGACAGAGTAATTTGAGTTAACGAGCTCCTTAACGAGCTCGGTCTCGGAACGAATTAAACTCATAAGTCAAGGCCCCACTGTATTTAATTCCAAATTTTTATGGAATTGTATATTTAAATGGGCATCATATCATCATTTCTGTATGTATGCTATAGCATCTTTTCTCTTTAAGTAAATTAAAATGGCTTTCACTTAACGGATCAAAGTTAAATCTTAATAGCATTTTCAGCTCAAACAAGATGTATTTTTCTGACAATGTTACATATTTTTAACTTCATTAGCTACAAACTATTAATTTAACTAAAAAATATTAAACTTAATATTAGTTTTAATGGCTGCATTCCTAAAATGAACTTTGATTAACTGCATTATAAAGCTAACCATTTTTCATTCTGGTTAAAAATAATTCATAAACAATTTCACATGATTCTATAAATGTCAACACTAAGCTTTTCTTATGGAGCAATGCAGTGACATTTTAAGGCATTTATATGACTAGAAGTAATGCATTGTGCTCAATAAAGATCTGACAAACATATACTAACTAAATAAAATAAGGGTAATATGGAAATGCACTAGCCAACACTGTATTACAAGAGACCATCAAATACAAATATAGTAAAGTCTTAGGACGTATATTAAAATATTAAGATAAAGTAGAAGGTTCATCTTACATAAATAAAAGGAAAATGCAATGTTTAAAAGGAAAATCATTAATAAAAGGTTAATTAAAAGTCAGAATGTTAAACTTTATAATAAATACAAAAATAAGGCATCTGACTTTTTTAAAAAGTCATCTAGGTCCTTATGTAACACACTGACATGAACTCAGTAACTTAAAAATCCATTAGGGAGATCTTCAAGTATTATGGCTACACACATAAAGCCCATGATACATATATTATAATTTATTACAATAGCTACATAAAACAGACATTTGCAATGCCTCTCAATTTTACCCAAGAACAAAGTCAAACTGGACAAATACATTTCCATATAAGAAATCACTCCAGCCCTAACTGGTTTGGCTCAGTGGATAGAGCATCGGCCTGAGGGCTGAAGGGTCCCAGGTTTGATTCTGGTCAAGGGCATGTACCTTGGTTGCCTGCACATCCCCAGTAGGGGGTGTGCAGGAGGCAGCTGATCAATGCTTCTCTCTCATCGATGTTTCTAACTCTCTATCCTTCTCCCTTCCTCTCTGTCAAAAATCAATAAAATATATTTTTAAATGTTTAAAAAAAAAAGAAATCACTCCACAAAATGCAAGTTAGTAAATCAATGTCACAGAACTGCCAAGAGAGAAAATTGCTGACTCGGCAGTATTCCTAATGTTAGGCACACTTCAGGATAAGACTTTCAAATTATAATCTCAATCTCTCTCTCTCTCTCTCTCTCTCTCTCTCTCTCTCTATATATATATATATATATATATAGACACACACATATATATACATATATATATATATATATATATATATATATATATATATCTTCTGTTAATGTCAAATCTAGATCTGAAGGACTATGATCTTCAGATTAAAATTCTGAAAGAAAAATAAAATTCCAGAATAATGAAACTTTTAACCAGTGGTTTTAAATATAAATCTTAAACTGTTTTTCTGACTTGAATTTGTTTAAAATTTAAATTAAGTTTTAAACAAAGTGCATAACATGCTTCTAACTGGCTCTGAATCAACTTTGTGTTCTTAAAATTGTTTATGAAAATTTGAAAAATGTAAAGCAACGTTAACTCAGAGATAATAGGAATAAACACGCACATACAGCCAACTCACAAAAGTAAATCTGTCTCAAACATGGATTTATTTTTCTGAAAAAAAAAATTTTTTTAAGTATTTGCCATCTCACACAAATATCCCACCAAAACAAACAAAAAAATCTGTAATCACTCTATTAGAATTGACAAAACTTTGGAGTAGGGGAAAGGGGATTAGAGAAAGTTACCAAGATTGAAAACGTCTGTTTCACTAATTCCCAGTTTCAAATCTGTTACTTTTACAGAACCTAAAACTACCGCAAAACTGATAAACTGTCCAAAAAAAAAAGTAGCTCAAAAAACAATTCCCCCACTGTGCCTTGCCCACTACATTCACTCCTACCTGCTACCATCTCTATACATTTCACGGATAGGGTCGCGCTGAGCGCTACAAAACTCCTTCCAGACAGTAAGAGCGGGCAGAAGGCCGGCGGCCGGAGCCCAGAAAGGACCTCGGAGGCACCCAGCCCCTCGCGCAGGTGGCGCGCCTTTAGCTCCGCGCAACACCTCGCCCTGTCCGGCCACGAATGAGAATCACAACCGTCCTCGACCCTGACCTAAGAGGACATTAAGGAGTAGAAGGGGATTCCAGGCGGGTTTACTTAGCTAATCCACCAGCCCCACGGGCAGAGCAGAGCTGTCAACAAATTAGGACCACAGGAGAGAAAGCAGCTGCAAGTGGGTGGGGGTGTGCGCGGGTGCCTGCGACCTGGGGACCGGGGCCGCTCTGCAAATGCCATGATTAAAAAGGGCAAAACCCCAGGCCTGAGTGTCTCCCCGGGGCCCCGAATCTCGATTCCACTGGGTCAGAAATGGACCTAATCCCCAGACCGCCCGGATTTGGGGGCGGAGGGCGGGCGCCTCCCGCACCCGCGAGCCCGGGCGCCCAGCCCCCGCGGCGAAGACGCGCTCGGACCGACACTCACGTTTTCTGCACGGGCTTGCGACGCTTGCGGCTGGCGTAGGTGATGTTGAAGCTGCTGACGTTCATGATGAGCAGGCGCCGCGATTCCTCCCCG
>NW_005871063.1:11873131-11893688 GCF_000147115.1 Myotis lucifugus | reverse complement strand
GGCGAGGCGGCGCAGGTGCCGTCTACACCGGCGGAGGCGGCGCGGCGCTGCCCGCAGGTGAGGCGGCCCGGGAGAAGGAGGAGTCTGAGCCGCGGGTTTGGAATCCCAGCCTGGGTCGCGCGCGGGGGTGCCGCGCCCCGTGACCGTGACCGTCGCCGCGGCCCCTTGGGTGAGGGAGGCGCCGCCGCTGGACTCCGGGGGCTTCCCCAATCCTGAGTGCTGCCCGCCGGTGGAGCTGGGGCTCCGGCCGCCACTCCCTGTGCCACTGGCTTCCGCTCGGCTGCGCAGCTGCCCCGGGTCCGAGCCGCTGGTCCAGGGCACGCTCCCGGGCACGGACGTCAAGTGGACCCTCCAGGCGCTGCCTCGCACCGCCGCGCGCGCTTGCCGAATCGCTGAAGCGCCCCCGACCCCTCTCTGGCCACGCCCAGTCCCGTATAGCCCCGCCCCGTCCGACTTGACCACGCCCCCAAAGCGCCTTAAGGGCCCCCACCTTCCCCGCACGTGATGACGTAAGACGTAACGGCGGCCCCTAGTCGCCATGCTCTTGAGGTCAAGGGGTGGCTTCTGTGGTCACAGTTCACCCCTGGAAAAGGTGTAATCACAAATTGTGCGTAGCCGAACTCTTTGTAGCTAGACGATCTTAAGGACAGACGTGCCAAAGACGAGCTTAAGGACAGACGTGCCAAAGGGTGAGCTTAAGGACAGACGTGCCAAAGGGTGAGCCTAACTTCACCTACAGGAGAGGCAGTGACTCACCTCTACTTTAGGCTAAGAATTCTTGGCAGTGAGCCTGCAGGTAACCAGAGGGGAAGGCTTCAGAAGGCCACAGAGTTGGAATCTAAAAGCTAGGAGTTTCCTTGGCTTTTTGTGTGTGTTTGTTTGTTTGTTTTTGGTCTCTATACTTCATAACTGCTTTCCCCCAGCCAGAATCGCTTTTGCTATTCGTAGTCAGATTTCAAGCTGAAAGGAAGGAAGCAAGAAGAGGGAAGCGGGGGGACACTGGGGGATAGTAAGTAGCTGGACAGAGGGGCTGGAAGGGACGTCCAGCAATGTTAGGGTCAAATCATAAGGCCTTGATAGAGGGCCTAGGTTTTATTCCCAACGCAACAAAAACTTTTTAAAAGGGAAGATAGGGGAGGGTGGGGGTGAGGGGGAGAGATCAACCAAAGGACTTGTATGCATGCATATAGGCCTAAGCCATGGATGTGGACAACAGGGAGTGAGGGTGAGGGCAGGATTGGGGGGGATGAGGGTAATTGGGGGGATAAGGACACATTTGTAATATCTTAATCAATAAAGGGAAAAAAATGTTTAGCAGGAAAGTGACATTCTGTTGTCTCGGAAAAGTCACTCTGGGAAGAAAGTGAAAACTGGATGACAAGAAATGACTGTTCGCAGGGAGAGTAGTTAGGGATTTGTTGACATAATGCAGGTGTAAGTCCATGGGAGTGGCAGTGGAATAGGCAAAAGACAGAAAATATAAATGATAGAAAAGAATAAGGTCATAGAGGAAGAGAGAGCTATCTTAAATGACTCCAAGATGCCTGACTCTTTCTGTGCTGTTAACTGAGGGAGTGAACACAGAGGAGTATGTTCGCGTGTCAGGTTCAAAAGGGCATCCAGGTTAAGATGTCTGGGTGACATTTCACACCATGTCCATTCCTAAATTTTAAAATGTATAAGCCATTCCCACCTGGTACGTCTGTTTACCTCAAATTCTGTGTACCAATAAATTCATTGTCTTTAGCTGAAACTTTTTCATTGGCTCTGTCATTCTCCTGATCAACCCATGAATCATCTTCAGTTCCCCTACAACTTACATCTAAATATTCCAGCAAATACTATTACATTTTGTTCTTTGCGATATTCATAATTTATCTCCCTCTGCCTTATTCTTTAATGATATTAGAGAGGCATGCCCAGCTAAATGCCATACCATTTGGGATTCCTCACCTGAAATTACCCCTCTACTCATAAAATCAAGAGATGTTTTGGGTGGTAACTCCCAATGTGCCAGGAATTGTGCTAGGACTGTGGAGATAATAGTGAATAAAAACAGAAAGTGACATTGCTCTTGGTCAATGCCATGGAGAAGTACATGACTCAATATGATTTTCTAGTAGATAGGTTTGACTTACTCATTGAGGTGAAAAGAGACTTTCCCCCCAAACTGATGATTAAGCTGAGGTTTGAAGGATAAAGTCGACTTAGCTAGAAGACAGAGGGGAAGAGCTTTCCAAGCCAGTGAAACAGTAAAGCGATGTCCCTTTAGGCAGGAGGCTAGCAGGTATAAGGGACTAAAACATGATCAGGGGAGAAGGCCACAAATGATCATACTTGTGTTTCAAAAATAATACCATATTGTGTGAAGAGCAGTTTAAAGAGGGAGGAGCAGAGTAGAATGGATGGAAGTAATATTCCTTGGAAAACTATTTACAGTAGCCCAGCCAAGAGGTGGCAATTACTGATGCTGAGGTGGAGGTGATTGTGGAGATAAAGAAAACTGAATAGATTTCAAAGGTATCTGGGAGGTCTTGGAAAATGAAGCAGATAGATGATAGTGAAGACAGAGGCAGGTGTCAAAACCTAAGTTTTTTGGACTATGTGTCTGGTTATGTGATAATGGAATGTACTGGTGAGAAATTATTAATGCAGCTTTGGATTTCTTACCTATGAGACAGCTAAGAGAAGATGTCAAGTAGACCACAGCACATACAGGTTTGTAACTCAAAGAAGGTGTATAAGCCGGAGACAGATTCAGAAGTCATTTACATTTAGGTGGCAAGAGCATCGAAGTTATAGGGTGTGAATATATACTAAAGAAGGACTGGGCCCCCAAAGAACTTTAATATGTTATATCTAATCTGTGGATAGGAGATAATGCATTACTTTTTGTTGGTCCTGCAAAACCAACAAAAAAGAGTTGCTAGATTGGTAACAGGAGAATAAGGGGGCTACTGTGGCATAGAGGACAAGATAGAGAAATGTCAGGAGTGGTTCACAGTATTGAATGCTGTTGAGAGGTTCCAATAAAATGAGAACTGAAAATATATGTTTTGACTTTTCAACATGGAGTCATTGGTGACTTTTGTGACTCTATGTTGGTGGGTGAATGGACCTGCAATTCAGATAGAATTAGAGATGAAATGATGTTGGCAAACACAATTTCGCTTTTGAAAACTTTGGCTGTGAAAGAGAGGGACCTAAAATGGTAGCTAGGGGGCGTAAAGAGTTAATTTTTATTTTTTTAATTTTTTAATTTTTTTTAGTGGGTGATATACTTAAGCAGTTGAGAGAGAGGAGAGAAATTGAGATCTGCTGTGTAAGGAAGACAGGAGGGATTGGTGCCAAAGCACAAACAGGAAATCAGGACTTTAGTAGGTTACATAAAGCAAAAATAGGTCATCTACTGCTTCACTCTTCAAAGTGGTCCACAACTTCTCTGGATGTCCTTACCAAGCCAGAGTCTAACTTTAACAAGATCCCCCAGGTGAGTCAAATGTACATCAAGTTTGAGGAGCATCGCTGTACAGAAGCTGGGGAAAAGGAGGGTGGTGGGTGAAATGTATAGGCTGGGAATTTAGGATCAGAAAGACAAAGTTGTTGTGATTGGGGGGGGGGGGAGTATTATAGCATGAGCTACAAAGAAACAGGTGTGTTTTATGGTTAATGGGTTTGTTTTATATTTTAACCTTGCAAACTATAAAGTAAAGGGGATCTGGGAGTGGCAACAGGGAACCAGGTGGACATCGACACTATATCCTGGATGTGTGATGAGAGAAAATAATTAGGCACCATTTGGGAGAACTTCCCAAATGTTAGGACAATGATAGCCTCAGAGAGAGCCAGCTTTCAGTGTAAGGCAAAGATGGAGCAACTTCCCAAAGACGACAGTGCATACAGGGGAGTTCAGTGTTTATGGAGTAGCAAGTCCACAAACACTGGGAAACAATGGTAGTATCAGACACATTCCTACCCTCTTAGAGCTTACTTTCCAATGGGAGACACAAGAATTAAGTAGTTATGCAACTGACTGCATAATTTTAACTGTGATAAGTGCTAGAAAATGAGTACTCTGAGAATATAACAGGTGAATTTGACTTGGTTAGGGAAGGTTGGCCTGAACGAGCTTGGGCAGAATTCTGAAGCATGGGTAGGCGTTTTTATTTTTTAAGTAAAGTTGGGAGGAAATGGTATTGCATGCAGATAGAACATTTATCACAATTTTTATCTCCTCTTCAATCCTACAGCTCCTTATCCCAGGCCCTCAGAATGATCTATTTCACTCATATTCTTTTACATACTAGATTCACACATTATAATTATAGTCAACTAGAGGCCCGATGCACGAAATTAGTGCAAGGCCTTGGCCCCGGCCCCTGCCCGCAGCTGCTGTGGCCCCCGCCCGCTGCGGCTTTGTCTGGAAGGACATTTGGTCTAATTAGCATATTATGCTTTTATTATTATAGATATTTTAGAGAGTGCTTTACAAAGTGTGTACTGAGGCACCCCAAGGGTGCCACAGCCAACACCAAGGGGCATCATCGTGGGATATTTAAATTTTTCAAGGGCAACCCAATGATATCCGCTAAAAATGATGCAGCTCATTAGCTCCAGGTAGTTCAAAGAACCTCACCATTAAACCATACCCATTGATGACATCACACCTTTGTGAGGCTGGGTTTTTGTAAGTTGCTATTATAAAACACAAGGATCATAGAACAGGAAACTAGGATAGTGGTTTCCAATCCAATTCCAGGTTCTGAGAAGTTATAAAGTGCCAACCAGACATGCACATCCTGTTAAGAATGAAATAAACTTTCAAAAAATGTATGTGTATTATTTTTTTAAAACAGCTACTAAGTTGTTAGAATAGACATATATAATAAGTTTGGACATAACTAGTTAGTGAGTAGAACTGATTGGTGTTTCTTTCAGCATGCCACACCATGGAATATTACTGGAACACTAAAAGTGCCATGAACTGGAAAAGTTTGGGGATGTTTGGTATAGCTAACCCCTTCATTTTGGTTTTTGCTTGCTGGACCCTTTTTATTATAAATGTGAAATTTGATTATGAGAAATGTTACAAAGAAGCTTTATGTTTCACATGCTAAGATAAAGTGATTTATTAACCATTTTATCAAATAATATATATGTATAAAGTTTTTACACATATAAAAACCTTTTAGCTTTATCTATATATAGGTATTTAGGATCTACATAACAATACTTATTTTATGCATTTTAAATCATGATGAAGAAGAAACTAAAATAAAGTTCAAATACATTTATATTAAAGGAATATTTAAAGAAAGTTGGCCTGGCCGGTATGGCCTCAGTGAAGAAAATTACATTAATGTAATATGAAAAACTTAAGGACAAGTAGATTATTGTGACACTGATTTGAAAACTATAATTTAGATCTGTTCACCTTTAAGAGGCTAGCACATTCTTGTGCACATTAAAAATAAAAACGTGTTCTTGAAAGTGTTTAACTTGAATTTTTACAATTGTCGACAGTGGTGCTTAACTTTGTTGTACATCAGCTGGGAGCTTTAAAAAATACTGATGCCTTCCAGAGACCTTGATGTAATTGATATAGGTTGTGGCCTGGGTATTAGGATTTGGGGGGTTAATAATTATTTTGTGGTCATATAGGAGAAAAATTCTTATTCTCAGGAAATGCATGCTGCAACATTTAAATGTGAAATATCCTGGTACTGGTAACTTAAGAATGGTCTAGCAAAAGATACACATACACACACACACACACACACACACATGTATATTTATACATTCATACACAATTGTGAAGAGTTTTCAGGAATTTATTGTATTATTCTTTCAACTTTTCCATATGTTGACATTTTTCCCAGTAAAAAGAGAAAACAATAAGAGTGAAAACAAATCGCCATTTACCCTCAAGTTTAAAAATTCAGAGACAAAATCATTATCTGAAGCCTGTTAACTGTTTCACTGAGAGGTGGGGCCAGGTCTGGTATATTAATCACCCAGTGCTTACATAAGATAAAGCTTTAGAACTTGCTCTAACCCTTGGGATTCCAGGAAACAGATGGATGATGAGTGAAAGACAACTCAAGTGAGATTTCTGCACTCCTCCAGGTTAAAAACAAACTCAGAAGCCCAAACCCTCATTTTCAGCACCTGTGGCTGAGGAATGTATGTGTAGATAGTTGTGCATTTCAAAATTTTAGCTGGTTTATACTAACCACAAATTATTCACTTTGTTGTAGTCACCAGTCAGTTATATATACTAAAATGCTAATAGTTTCTAATACCTTATAAATATTTTTACTTATTCTTAAAACTGTAAATTTGCAATGTCTTCTTTATCAACTTGCTTGCATATAATATACTCCTTGACTTGTGGTAAGATTTTATAATGCATCCATAACCAGTATTTATATCTGTAAATCATACATGCTAAAGCAGTAGCTTTTTAAAAATCTTGGGGAAAATGTTCACTTGCACCCCTGGTTAAATCTGTTCACATCAATGCTATGCAAAACAAGTATAGTAAGGGTCTCAGGACACTACTTACTTAAACTCTATACAAAGCATTGGGAAAATCTGCCATTACCTGATTGGTAAGTTGATCATGATAAAGGAGATCTGGTTACATAATTAATCAAGGGGATGTAGCTGAGGGTGGAGTGTCCTGTTCTCCACCCTTCCCTCCTAAGGCAGGGTGGAAGAATTTCCCTTGTAAAACTTTACACTTTATTTGAGCCTCTTTCCTGCCTGAACATAGATTGACTTCCCATCTGCCTTTACAGCCAAGGAGTCCTGATGGAAATGCGTTAGAAGGATTCAATTTATTCCCAGTTTTTGGACCAGTTTCTTACATTCTTTCAGTCCCTGCTTTGGGTTGAATCCATTCTGATTATCTCAGTCTATAAGTAAAAAATCAGATAAAGTAGATGTGTTTCTGAAAAAAAAGCATGGAAATCAAATAATTATTTTGGAGTACATGGGCATTGAAAGAAGTACCAAATAGATTATTTTATAATATAAATAGTTCAGGGTTTTCAAATATTTGTGAGATAATGTATTTTCCTTATTTATTTATTTATTTATTTATTTATTTATTTAAACTAAGATGTTATGAGCACACAGATTTATGCCAATTTTTAACATGATCTTTTAAAGCCAGTCACCACCACTACCACCACATCCACCACCAAAAAAAAAACACAAAAAACCACACAAAACAAAAAACACACACACCAAAAAACAAAACAAAAAAGAGTCAGCACACACTTATGTTAAGAAAAACACCAATCTGAATCTTGCTAGAGTGCTTTAGATTGTATATAAAGAGAATTTTCATTCTTCTATTTTTCTTTTATGTATGTTTAAAATTCAGGAGGATTTGACATCCCAACTCTTTCCTTTTTTATGATTAGCAGAACATAAATTGAAATAATAATAAGGCACAAATGTTGCCATATTGGCAGGTTCTATCCAGCAGAAAGAAAGCCACTAATGCAGTCTCTAATAATGTCCTTCCCCCCTTTGAATAAGAAGGTTTGTGTTCTGACATTAAATGGATTAAGCAGCAAGCCTGCTGAGAAAAATACTCAAAGGTATTAAACCCTTGCAGTGTTGGTTTAACTGTAAGTACTGCAAATAAGATTAAGTCTGAGTTTGGAAGAAGAACTAGATTTGACATAAGACTAAAAGGTAACAGTATTCACAGATGCCTGAATTAATGGTTCAGTGAAAAATATAATTAGCACAAGATTTGAAAATATGTCTCCTTTGGCAAATGTCTTCTGAGAGTAATCAGTGCTGTAGACTGATGTAGTGGAAAGAGCACTGGGCAAGGGGCCAACATCTAGGAATTCAAGTGTGTTGCTCTAGCACTCGCTAGTTCTATGACCTTGGATAAGAAATTTCTAGTCTCTGAGTGACAGTATGGTGGATGTGGCCAACTGGCAACCATGCTCCTCTATAGAGTGTACATTTCTGCACTGCAGAAGCTGGAAAGCTAAAAACTGCATTTCCTAGATTCCTGTGCTATTAGAGTTCAACCAATTGGATGCACTTGCTGAGATTTGGAAAGCAGAAGTCAAGTGGAGGTCATCTTCCTGCTGCTTGCATTGTGTTCTGCTAATAAGTGTGATTGTGGAGATACCAGTTTTATGTGACAGGTTCCAGCATCCAACTTCAAGGGTTTTGAGAGGCTATTGTGGTGGCAGCAGCGTTTTTGTTTTTTTTTTTTCAGATCCCTTGACACGACAGTAGTGACTTCTGGATTCCTCACCTTTCTGACTTAGTAGTTTCCAATAGGTCATTTCTTCAGTGTTCTGTCCTTGACACTCACCCTAGAACCTCAATCTCTGCCTTTCCAATTATTTTTTAAGCTTTTAATTTTCTCTATTAACTTTCTGTCTACTTAAAGTACCTGGAGCTTATTCTATTTCCTGTAGTGAACCCTAGGTGACACACACATGTGCAAATTTTATCCACACCTCACAGGTTTGAATAAAATTGAGAAGACCAAACCCAACTATCTAAGTATATTTAGTATTGTTTCCTCTTTTTTTGAAAGATGGGCATTCCTGATACAAGCAGCTATCAAAATCGCCTCATGGTATTTTCTTGTCCTTAATTTTATTCAGATAATAATGGTCTAAACACATTTGTAATGTACTGGTTCTGTTGGGCAAGTAACCCAGAAAAAGCAATTGCATATTCAATAGGTATATAGAGATTCCAAATCTCTTGTTCCCAAAAATTTCCATGAGTTAACAGTGACACTTTTTAAAAATATGTTTCTACTGATCTTTAGAGAGAGAGGAAAGGAGAGGGATAGAGAGATAGAAACATTGATGAGAGAGAGACATCATCAATCAAGCTGCCTCTTGCACATCATCTACAGGGGATTGAGCCCACAACCTGGGCATGTACCCTGATCAGGAATCAAACCAGTGACCTCTGGGTTCATGGGTGGACACTCAACCACTGAGATACACCAGCTGGGTGATACCTTTCTTGTAATTAAAATGAATAGTTATCACTTCAATTTTATATTTTCTTAATATTACATTTTTTATGATGGCAATAATTAGAAGCATTAAGGCAAATTCTATAAGGAAATGGACAGACAAACATAGCTCCATGTCTGTCAAGATTTTGAGTAGATTTGGAAAAATTTTGCTTTGTGTTCTCTGAGCTCATATTTTCTAAAGGAATAAAATAATCCTTTCTAATCATCTTTTGTCTTTTTTTTTCTTTTTCAGAAACACTTGTTAGATCTGTGGAGCCAAGAGACTTTTTGCCTTTACACCCGCCCACATGCCCAACCCCCATTAGGGAGCCAAAGCTCTTCAGATCAGTTATTTCTGACGAGGCTTCTCTGCTCTCTGGTTTCAGCCTGGCTCCTGACTGTCTCCATTTATGTTTGTGTCTTCTTCTGTGCCCTTTCGACTTGTGCTGAGTCCTGTTCTGCTTCTCCTAAAAGAACTCGTTCCACTGGCTTTTCTTCCTTGAGAATTTTTTGTCTAGTTTTGGGCCCTTAGGACTTAAATTCATTTGAGCCTCAACTATGATCAACACCTTTTAGTTATCCTGGGGAGGAGAATTCAGAAAACAAGAGATTTACACTGAGACCCCATTACTTTCTAACATAATTTTAAATATTGGACAGAATAAACTATATCGAATTTTCTAGTGGTCTGTGGATAAAAGCTTATTTATTTACTTGCACATATATAAATAAACCCTACTTTCATAATTTCATCTATAATTTCTTTATAGAACAATTCTAACCTTAATATAATAGTTCCTAATTTTCAGACTTACCTCAAATTTCCCCATCCCATCAGAAACAAAGTTCTGAAAATACTTTGTTCTGAATACACTAGAGGCCCTGTGCACGAAATTCGTGCACGGGCTGGGGGTCTCCTCAGCCCAGCCTGCACCCTCTCCAATCTGGGACCCCTCAAGGGATATCTGATTGCCAGTTTAGGCCCGGGGATCGGGCCTAAACCGGCAGTCAGGCATCCCTCTCACAATCCAGGACCACTGGCTCCTAACTGCTCACCTGCCTGCCTGCCTGCCTGATCACCCCTCACTGCCCCCCCTGCCAGCCTGATCACCCCTAACCACCTCTGCCTGCCGGCCTGATTGCCCCTAACTGCCCCCCCTGCTGGCCTGGTCACCCCCAAACACCCCCACCAGCCTGGTTGCTCCAAACTGCCCCCCTCGCCAGCCTGGTTGCCCCTTACTGCCTCCCCTGCTGGCCTGGTCACCCCCATCTGCCCCCTCTTGCTGGCCTGGTCACCCCACGCAGCCTGCTGTTCAGTCATTTGGTTGTCTCTCACTAACCCCTCTGCCAGCCTTGTCACCCCACACAGCCTGCTGTTCAGTTGTCTGTCCGGTTGTTTCTGTCGTGACGGCCCCTGTTTTTATATATTTATTAGGAAAATGCCAACTTTCCTATATTAGGATATGCCACTTCCCTTCTCAAGAACATATAATTGCTCCTTGTCCATTAAATCAATTTGAAATAACTATCCTAAGATACCCTATCAACTAATTTAACTTTCTAATTGTATCTTCCCCATTACATAACACATGCCCCCACTTCAATCAGACCAATTAGAGAGAAAAGGAGAGAGAGAGAGAGAGAGAGAGAGAGAGAGAGAGAGAGAGAGAGACATCTATGTGAGAGAGAATATCCATCAGTTGCCTTCCAGGAATAGAACTTGCAACCTTTTGGCATACAGGACAATGCTCCAACCAACTGAACCACCATCCAGGGCCATACCAATTTTCTTATGATTTCCTGAATATGTCAAATTCATACTTCCCTCTTCATCCTCATGTTTAATTGAAAAACCTCTCTACTTACTCCAATTGAACCCATCAATCCCAAAAAGTACTTGCTTGTTCCATAAGTTCTTCATATTAACATGTCTTATATTATTTATAATTTTTTCATTAATGATCCATATTTCCCATGAAATTGAAGAATATGCTGGTGAAATATTAAGTACTTAATATGTGTTGAATTAATATTGAACATTTTATTGTTGATGTTAAATATCCTAAAACTTACATTCATGTTATGTTTAATTGTTGGTTCAATCACTCATAGGTTTTTTCAGCTACAATGTCCCACTTTTCAGATGTCAATAACAAGTTTGGTATGTTACTTGTCATTCAAGATGAACTATGTAATTTAGTTTTCATGCTGAAGCCAGATCATTTCACTAATGGCACAGTATAATATTCATTTGATAGTCATATAGGATGCATACTTGAAACAAATAAATACTGAGTAGTGGAAACAGCATAAAGAAGAAGACATTATATTAAAAAAAAAAAAATTTGCCAAGACCGGTTTGGCTCAGTGGATAGAGCGTCAGCCTGCGGACTGAAAGGTCCCAGGTTCGATTCCGGTCAAGGGCATGTACCTTGGTTGCGGGCACATCCCCAGTGGGAGGTGTGCAGGAGGCAGCTGGTCGATGTTTCTCTCTCATCGATGTTTCTGACTCTCTATCTCTCTCCCTTCCTCTCTGTAAAAAATCAATAAAAACATATTAAAAAAAAAAAAAAAAGAAGAAGACATGATCCTTGCCTTTTCACATCCAGAAAACCACAGGGTACGCAGGGTGAGGGGAGTGGGCAGGAAATCACCATGGAGTATGATGAGTCTGAGGGGTATGGTAAGTACAAGATACTCTGAAAGCACATACAGAGGACACCTAATCTAAACTCAGGGGTTCAGAAGGGACAAGCTGATCTCTGAAGAGTAGGCATTACCCCAGCAAACAAGGCTTGAGAAGGTCAGAGGAACCCTGGGTATGATCTGAAAGCAGTGAATACAGGGAAAGTTAATTTAATTTCTTAAAATTTCACTGGCATATTTAGTTCAGATTCAGATTTTCTAAGATTTCAGTTCACATCTTAAAATCTAACAAAATTACCTCAAACCAAAAGGACATGCTGGGTATATTTTTAAATGATATTTCATAAGTAATTATTATTCCTAAAATATTTGCAAGGGGAAAACTATTTTTCATCCTGTCTTAGGTCACATTCCTAAGAGCTTTCACAGAGGGAGTGCGCTCAGGAGAAGGGATGTGAGAAGTAGGAGAGGACAGAACAAGGAGCTGACCAGGAGTGTGGCTGCAGCGGGACCCACCTTCAGCCAGTGACTCGGGAGCATGAATTGAATCACAGAGTTGGTCCCACCTTGAGGTACGGAGTCTGGCTGCTATTAGGGTGGGCACGAGGGAGGATAATCTCCAGGATGCGGAGGCTGTGGCTTCCACAGGGCACAGGAAAAAAATTTTTTTATTCTTAACACAGGAAATTTTTAAGGAGAAGGGGAAGCAGTGAGCCATGCAAGCCAACATTCAGCGCTTCAGGGGCATGGATGCAGCTGGGTGTAGCAGCTGGTAAAGGGGATCTGTTTGTCTTGTCAGTCCTCACCTGAGGATATTTTCCCCTTGATTTTTAGAGAGAGTGGAAGGGAGAGGGAGAGACACAGAAAGAGAAACATCAATGTGAGAGACACATCGATTGGTTGCCTCCCACACACGCCCTGGTGGGATTGAGCCTGCACTGAGGTACATGCCCTTGACCAGAATCAAACCCTGGGATCCTTCAGTCCATCGGCTGACGCTCTATCCCAGGGGTCCTCAAACTATGGCCCGCGGGCCACATGCAAATACAAATATTGTATTTGTTCCCTTTTTGTTTTTTTACTTCAAAATAAGATATGTGCAGTGTGCATAGGAATTTGTTCATAGGTTTTTTTTTTTAAACTATAGTCCGGCCCTCCAACGGTCTGAGGGACAGTGAACTGGCCCCCTGTTTAAAAAGTTTGAGGACCCCTGCCACTGAGCCAAACTTGGTAGGCTATTATGGAGATATTTTTAAGAGGCACAAACAGCTCAATGCACTCATGTAACACCAAGTGCACTAATGAGGAAAATGTTGATAAAGTGGGCATTTGTCTTACATAAGCTCTGTAGATGGCTTTTGATTAAGAAAAGTTTTAACACATTTGCATTTACTTTCCATATAGCTTATGTAAACTGTAATTTTTAATTTTCAAAAATGAATAAATCTATATTTCCCATTTAATCCATTTTTGTAAAAAATGAAAATTAGTATTTATTGAATAATAGCCCTGTGCATTTTACATACTTTATTTAGTCTTACAATCCTGTGAAACAGGTACCTTTTTAAAAAATTGAAATAAAATTCACCACTTAAAAGCCAATGAGTGGTTTTTAGTGTATTCACAAGGTTATGAACCCATCAATATTATCTAATTCCAGAACATTTACAGCACCCCGAAAAGAAACCCTATATTCATTAGCAGTCAATCTCCATTCCCCCTTCTTGCCAGCTCTTACAAAACTATTCATCTACTTTCTCCCTCTGAAGATCTGTCAATTCTGGCCATTTCATATAAATGGGATTGGGTTTAACTTCTTTTATTTAGCGTAATGTTTTCATCCACGTTGTAGCATTGATCAGTATTTCATTCCACTCATCAGTTGATGGACAGATGGATTGTTTTAACTTTCTGGCTAGTTTGAACAATGCTACTATGAACATTCATGTACAAGTTTTTGTGTGGACACATGTTTTCATTTCTCTTGGGTCTATATCTAGAAGTAAAATTGCTGGGTGTATGGCTAACTATGTTTTACGAGGGACTACACCATTTACATTCCCATCAGCAATGTATGAGGGTTCCAACTTCTCCATGCCCTTGTCAACACGTTAGTGTTCTTTTTACCATAGCCATCTCAGGAGGTATGAAGCGATATTTCATTGTGGTTTTGATTTTCATTTCCTTAATGAATAATGATGTTCAGTATCTTTTCATGTTTATTGGCTATTTGTATATCTTCTTTGGATAAATTATATTCAAATTCTTTGCCCATGTTTATTGTTGTATTGAGAGTTCTTTATATATTTTGACTACTAGACTCTTATCAGATACATGATTTGCAAATATTCTCTTCCATTCTGTGGGTCTTTCTTAATAGTGTCCTTTGATGCACAAAAGTTTTAATTTTGTTGAAGTTCAATTGGTCAACTTTTTATGTTTGTGCTTTTGGTGTCATATCTAAGAAGCCATTGCAAATCCAAAGTCATAAAGATTTGGCCTATATTTTCTTGTAAGAATTTTATAGTTTTAGTTATTACATTTATGTATGTGGTTCACTTAAAGTTAATTTTGTGCATGATGTGTGGTAAGGGTCCAACTGCATTCTTTTGCATCTGGATATCCAGGTATCCCAGGATCTTTGTTGAAAAGATTATTCTTTCCCCCATTGAATTGTGTTGCACCCTCCCTCCAATATTAATCATTTTCATCTTCTTTTTAAACAGTTTCATGAATCCTCTCATATAACTTCCAAGTCTCCTCTAATTTTTTATTTTGACATAGCTGAGGTGTTATTTCTTGCACAATACAACTCTTATACCAAGTTAGGAGATATCGCTTACTCACATCCCCTTATAACAACTAATTTTCTCTTCAGATTTGTAACAGCTTGTCAAAGAGTTAAAGGCATACTTCGTTAAAATAATATAAGTGTGAATAATTTTTTTTGTAATTCTCCTTTTGTGGAGCATTTATGTAATATTATTTAAAGTATATATGTGTGTAGGGAAAATGGCCATATTAAAGGTATATTCTGTTGAGGTTTCCTCTATACAGAGATGATCAATCTCCTGAGCAGATAAAGATGAAATATTATTCATTATATAAACATTTATTGAATACCTGCCACTGCACTATCATCACTGATGCTAGAAAAACTAACAGCTCCTCTTCTCAAGGGACTTACCTAGGAATGGAGAAAGATCAGTAAACCTATGATTACTTACATTCAAGCCCTGTGGTGGGAGCATGTGTTACAGGAGAACAGGGAGCAACTAATTTAGATCTTGAAAATAAAATAAGTTCTTCTAAAAAATGAGTTACATGATAATACATAACATCTTTTGATCCATGTTTCTCAACATGGTGAAGTACAGGGGAACCCCACCTTTTATTCCTTGCTTCTCTGCCCTAAACCACTGAAAGGCAGCATTTCTGGGACAGTCTGTTCTGTAGATACAAATTCTGTATACCCTTGGGATGTCCCAAAACCAAATTAGGAAAGAGGTTAGGAAGGAAGAGAGTTTGCAAGCTGTTCTGCTGCAGAGGTAAAGCCATGTTCTCCCACTGATTTATCTAGCAGTTTCCCCAACAGTTCGAGGCTCGCCCAGCCTCCATAGCAGCTTTCCACAGAACACATGCTCAGGGGGCAACTAGGGAATGATACAGGGCACACAGGCCTCTATACATCTCTAATAGTCTCAGTTAGACTCTGGGATACAAAATAAAAAATGTGATGGATTATATAGTCAATATACAAAATTGTTTATAAATTCGGCATTTGTAGAACAAAAACAAATTGGGAATCGTGTGTCTTTTAAAAACTACATTTTGAGAAAAACATTTGCCCATACCAGTTACTACACTCCAAACCAACAGATGACACATATAACCTGAAGCTAATAAAACTGATGACAGATATATCTATTTGAGACTATGGGCTGTGACTCCCAGACAGCTGGAGAATGATTTACTGGAACAGTTGCTAAATACAGTAGCTGCCTTGATCAACATTACAACAATTGGCAATAACTGTGTCCATAGCAAAGTGTGAGCTCAGGAAACTGGCAATGTCACATCTCAAAGCTAAATCTGTCAAGGGTGCCTATGATGTTAGAGTGAATAAATGTCAACCTGAAAATTCATCTGTGTGACAGCTAACCCTGGAACTGTCCAATTCTCTTTAAACAGATCTGTAATTTTGCAATAGGTACTGAATTGAAAGTATAAAAAGGATATTTAAAAAAAAATCTCGTCAGCCTTAACGGATATTCAATTCAACATTTTATTGATTGATTGATTGATTGATTGATTGATTTTGGTGAGAACCTAACATTTGCTAGACATTTGCTTGAACATAGAGGTTCAAGATTTATGAGATGAAAAGACACTTGGATAATATGCAGACCTTCCGAGAGAAGAATGCTATACTAATAAAAGACAAACATGCAAATTGACCGTACTTTTGCTATGCCTTAAGCCACACTCACCAGCGAATCAGAGCAACTATATGCAAATTAACCCAACCAAGATGGCGGCTGGCAGCCACGGAGCTGGAGCGAGCAGGAGACTTGGTTGCCCTGGTGTTGGAGGAAGCCAAGGTTCCCCGCCTGCTGTGGCCCTGCTCTGAGCTCCACTGAAAGCAACAAAGTTTCAATTATAGAAGGTAAACAAACCCCAGATACCTGCTTTCAGCCAGCCATGGCCACAGAGCTGGAGCGAGCAGGAGTAGGTTGCCCCTGGCGATGGAGGAAGCCAAGCTTTCCATAGGCCTCCGCTAAAGGCAACAAAGTTTCAATTATAGAAGGTAAATAAATCCCAGAATAAAAAAAAAAGAAAAAAAGGAGAGGCTGGGAGCTTACATCGCCAGGGTGCTTGGCCAGCCTGAAAACGTCCCTCAGCCCCTCACCCAGACTGGCCAGGCACCCCAGTGGGGACCCCCCACCCTATAGGGGGTGTGACCAGCCTGAAAACAGCCATCAGCCCCTCACCCAGGCTGGCCAAACCTCCATGGGGTGAGGGTCCCCACTGGGGTGGACATCCTCCGAGGGGTCCCACACTGCAAGAGGTCATAGGCCGGGCTGAGGGACCCCCCGAGTGCACAAATTTTTGTGCACTGGGCCTCTAGTAAGAAATAAATACAGAGAAAATAAACAAGAATGCTAGAATTTAGGCATTGATGTTAGCATTGTTCCTCATTCTATTGTTCTATCTACTATGATGCTACTGCTCTTAGCACTAGCTAAGGATCAAACTAGTGGTTCTTCTCTCACCTCAACTTTTCTCTCTTCAAGAATTTAGCTCTCATTGTTTAAGCACCTGTTAAACAATGAGAGCTAAATTCTGTTCTTTTTCATCTATTTTTTAAGAAGTAGAATTGAATCAGAAGGCTACATACTTAACAAGACTCAAAAGGCAGATCTCCCCTGTGACTAGTTCAGATGTGCTTGAGGACCCATGCATTTCATTGTGGGCCATGAAAAACATTAAAGAAAAATTCAAAATTCCAATTCAAAATTCAAGAACAAACCCTAACCAGTTTGGCTCAGTGGATAGAGCGTCAGCCTACAGACTGAAGGGTCCCAGGTTCGATTCCAGTCAAGGGCATGTACCTTGGTTGTGGGCACATCCCCAATAGGGGGTGTGCAGGAGGCAGCTGATCGATGTTTCTCTCATCGATGTTTCTAACACTCTATTCCTCTCCCTTCCTCTCTGTAAAAAATAAATAAAATATATTTTTTTAAAAATTCAAGAACAAAACTTCAAGAACCTTAGGTACTCCAAATTACATTCATCATGATTCTTGATTCATCATCACCTTCATCATTGGTCCATGTGATTTAGATAGTAGTCATCCCTATGTCAGATCAGTGGTGTCGTGGAACCAGGGGACGATCCCTGTGGGTCTACTGTATATGTGAATTTAGACCTAGTGTAACTAACTATCCTGTTTGTCTGGGACTGTCCCGTGGGCACTGAAAGACCCATGTCAGGCAGCTGGTCACTCTAAATCACACCCTATGTCAGTGATGGCGAACCTATGACACGTGTGTCAGAGGTGACATGCAAACTCATTTTTTTTGGTTGATTTTTCTTTGTTAAATGGCATTTAAATATATAAAATAAATATCAAAAATATAAATCTTTGTTTTACTATGGTTGCAAATATCAAAAAATTTCTATATGTGACACGGCACCAGAGTTAAGTTAGGGTTTTTCAAAATGCTGACACACCGAGCTCAAAAGGTTCGCCATCACTGCCCTATGTGGTCTCAAATAGTTCATTTTTCTCTATTTAAACTTAGCCAGAGCCTGTAGCTAACATTTAATCATTAGTATTATTAGGTTCTCAATATGTGCCATATTCTGTTCTACCCATTTGAGAAAGATACTATTATTAACCCCACTTTAGTAATGAAGACACGGCACTAAAAATTTAAGTAATCAGCTCAGGTCTTACAACTAAGATAGATTCCAGTGTCCACATCCTTAAGGACTTTGCACTAGGGCCTAGAAACAAATTAAATAATGCATCAGCATATTCCTCAATGTACCTACTTTTCTTCACTGGAAAAATAAAGAAGCATACTGCAGATTACATTGTTAGATTGAAATAGAATAGTGCATTTCTAATAAATAGTGTTTAGCATAAGTACCATTCTAAAGAATATGACCCTATTTGAAATGCTAATATATGACATACCCCATTTTTAAATTGTAATAAATAGTATTTTTGTCAGTTACCTCACAGAACAAGGAGGCAGAAGGTAATTGGAAATACCGTATTCTGGAGTTTTAAGGTTAATCTTTTCTCTGCTTGTTTTAGGATCTGGGATTCCTGAAGAAAGCATACGTTTGCATGATATTGGAACGAGTTTTTTTCAGTTTCATAGCTTGAGTCTTCATTGCCTTTCCTCTAATAAAAGACCATTATCTTTTATCTTTAAATGTTTTTATGTACGTGCTAAGACAGTTTGTCATCTTACACTTCTTCTTGGATGATCTGTTCAATGCCCATCTGTCTGAGGAGACTATATGCTCCCTCAGGGCAAGGTTCCTAGTGGTTGTGCTAGGTATTCTATTATTAGTGTCTGACACTAATAGAGTGGGCACCCAATAAATATTTGTTGAGTAAAAGAATGCCTGAGGAATTTAATAAAGGGTCATTTTGAAGATTTATTAGCACTAAGTCAGAAGTAAAAATTACTGCTGTTGAGAATTAAGAAAAAAATAATTTGAGGTTGTTGAAATGAAAATGAACGCAGTAAAATGGTGCTGTAACATAAAATTCATGGTATTTTATTATTGCAGTTAACATTTATTGGGTGCTTATTATGTGTTAAGCACTGTCCTGAGTACTTTAAAAAAAATTTAATCCCCATAACAAATCTGCAAAGCAGGTATTATTATTGGCCACAATTTTACATATGAGGAAATGAGTCTTCAAGAGGTTAAGCAACTTTATTTCGATCTCACTGCCAACAGGTAGTGGGTGGAATTGAGATGGTAATATTAATACCGTATGCTCCCACAGAACTCAGTACTTCCCTTATCATGATACTACTCACTCTATGAAGACAGAGTCTGTCTCTATCATGGTTAACATTTTATTCTCAGGAACAAAGGACCTGGCATCTCATAGTAGTAGCTCAATATTTCTCAGATGAATGAATCCATAAGTTGAAGAACCAATGTGCTTATGAAACAATAGGATTTAAAATCTATAGAAAAAAAATAATAGATTACTAACATTTTTCTAGGGTTACAATATAAATACCTATCCCCTGAGATGATTACCCATACTTGGTTCTTTAAAAAAAAGATTGCAGTTATAAAGTCCATAGAACGATGCATACATTTGGCACAGAAATTAGCTTATCTGAGTAGAGCAACCAAATGCTATGTTCTTGGAAGCTGTTCTACATAAAGGGAAGTAACTATTTGGCAAAATCTAGAAATGACAACTAGATATTATGAATTAACTAGAAGCCAGGGGCACGGATTTGTGCACTGATGAGGTCCCTCAGCCTGGCCTGTGCCCTCTCTCAATCAGGGACCCCTGGGGGAGGGTGTCAGACTGCTGGTTTTGGCCCGATCCCTGCTGCTCCCACTCTAGCATGCTGCCATGGAGGCGGGAGAGGCTCGAGCTTGCCAGCCATGAGCCTGGTGTCTGGTGCCTGTCAGTCAGCTGAGTGGCACTGCTGCAGTGGGAGTGCACTGACCATTAGGGGAAAGCTCCTGCATTGAGCGTCTGCCCCCTGGTGGTCAGAGCATGTCATAGCAACCGGTCATTCTGTTATGGAAGACCAGAGAAAAACCAAGCCACCCTTAGAGAAAGGGAATTACATTTTAATTATGATTATGCTCAGGCCCAGAGAAAAATGTGTCTTTCAAATTCTGAGCCCCCCAACATGAAGGAAACTTTCACTATTTATACTTTTTCCAGTCCTTTGTCTCCCAAATTTGGAATGAGACTTCTGGTCCTTCTGAGAAAGAAGGCCTGCGTGCTGGGAAGGGGCCATGACACCATATCTCAAGGCCTGGTAAAGTGCCATCTCTGATAACTCTGTCTGGGGCATACTTTATGGCCTCCCTGCAATGGCATTAAACTTTTTTAACCCAATATAAAACAATCAACTTATTACGGAAGCGGTATGGCCTGTTCAAATCTTCAACCATCTGTTTGTATTTATACACAAAGAGAGGGAGGTAATTATTTGTAAGTTTATTTTTATCAGCTGTTTGATACGCCCAAATGACGGCATTTTGTCAACCAGGGAGAAAGCAGAATCACACGTATAACTTATGTGTCGACGATAATTGAAATTCATAAGCGGAATTTTAATATACCACCTCCCGCGGACAGTTTCAGCAAACGATATAGTAACAGTTAAT
>NW_005871063.1:11748195-11873031 GCF_000147115.1 Myotis lucifugus | reverse complement strand
TTTTAATAAAAGCATATTCACACAACACATATATAAATATACTTTTAGGCCTGGTGCACAAAAATTTGTGCACTCGGCAGGGGGGGGGGTCCCTCAGCCCGGTCTGTGCCCTCTTGCAGTCTGGGACCCCTCGGAGGATGTCCACCTGCTGGCTTAGGCCTGCTCCCCAGGGGATTGGGCCTAAGCTGGCAGTCAGACATCTCTCTGGCAGCCCGGGAGCCCTCGGGGGATGTCCACTTGCCAGTGGGGAGCAGGCCTAAGCTGCAGTCGGACATCCTTAGCGCTGCTGAGGAGGCGGGAGAGGCTCCCACAACCACCGCTGTACTGGTAGCCATCAGCCTGGCTTGTGGCTGAGCAGAGCTCCCCCTGTGGGAGTGCACTGACAACCAGGGGCAGCTCCTGCATTGAGCGTCTGCCCCCTGGTGGTCAGTGTGTGTCATAGTGACCAGTCATTCCCAGTCTTTCTGTTATTAGGGTCAATTTGCATATTACCCTTTTATTATATAGGATAGAGGCCTGGTACATGGGTGGGGGCCAACTGGTTTGCCCTGAAGGGTGTCCCGGATCAGGGTGGGGGTCCCACTGGGGTGCCTGGCCAGCCTGGATGAGGGGCTGATGGCTGTTTTCAGGCTGGCCACACCCCCTTCAGGGTGGGGGGTCCTGCTGGGGTTCCTTGCCATTCTGGGTGAGGGGCTGTTTGCAGGCTGGCCACAGAACCCCAGCCACCCAAGCTCCCAGTGGAGGCAGCTGGAAGCAGGTATCTGGGATTTATTTATCTTCTATAATGGAAATGTTGTTGCCTTGAACGGATGCCACAGCCAGCCAGGGCAGGCAGGAAGCTTGGCTTCCTCCATCGCCGGGGCAACCAAGCCTCCTGCTTGCTCTAGCTTCGTGGCTGCCGGCCACCATCTTGGTTGGGTTAATTTGCATATAGTCGCTCTGATTGGCTGGTGGGCGTGGCTTGGGGTGTAGAGGAGGTGCAGTCAATTTGGATATTTCCCTTTTATTAGATTAGATGGCTGCTTCAATTCGGTCACTTAGGCTTTTATATATATAGTTCTCATGAGTGAGGATGACTTTGGTATCAGAAAACTATTAAATAAACTAGCATTGTGAGTGGACATTTTTCTCCATGTTTTTTATTCCTGAGTGGTCCCAACCTGATTAAGTACAGTGTTCTCCCACTGTACTGTTCTCAGCCTTTGTAACATAAAAGTTGGGTGTGTGGTGCTTAATTTAGAATAAAGTCAGGTTAAAATCAGGTGAAGTCTAGCAATGCTACGAAGTGGAACTACTTAATATACTCAGGAAGACTTTGTATACTAATCCAGTAAAACCTGGCAATGAAGGTTGCTTGTACAGACCACTTACAAGTAGGTTTGTCTGGAGGAAAATTAGCCAGGGGATGATGGTGGGTTGTTGGATGGATGGATGGATGGACACATTCTATATCTGATGACAGCACATACAGAAATAAAGGCATTCACTAAGAAAACTCAGAAAATCCACAGTTCTTCAAATATGTTTTTAAAGTAGGAACAAAATTAACTACATGCTTGAAGTGCAAAAATTTAGAAATTTGTAGTTTTATTTTTTAAATGGTGTATTGGAAAGGGGGTAATAATTTTAGTTTTAGATATGTTAAATTAGGATATGGCAGGAGATCTAAGAGAAGAACAACTGAAATTATAAATTACAATATTCATTAGAGATCGGGACTAGACACCAAGATTTGGGGATCATCAACATGGATGTGATCATTCAGGCCATCAACATCGATAAATGTGTTGAAAGAAAACAGTGAGAAAACCAGTGAGCAGGAAAGAGACGGAAGGATGAAGTGTAATTGGAGGGGTGGTCAGGATGTTTATTGTTTAGGATTATAGAATTCAAGTGATGAAGGAAGGGCAATAGCCAAACCTGTTTAATTTAATGACAAAGAAATCAAGGAAAAAATTAAGAAAAGACATTTAAATTTGTCTAGCAGAGAAGTCCCTGACACTCGGTATATTGGCTTATGGAAAACAGTCAAAAAAGCAAATTAAGGGGTGAGAGGTAAAGCTGGTAAAACATATAGGAGTCATTTAAGGACATAGGGGAAAGAAGGAAGGAAAGTAGTATAATAGCAGGAAATGTTAGGGGCATTAGGTTAACAAAATAAAGGGGCACTGATATAATAAAGAAGAATCTAATCTTCCTGAATTCTGAACTACTCCATCATAGCAAATTAGTAGCCTTGGGAGGCTCATTAACTCCACTAGGGAACTGGGGTATTGTTCCCTGCATTGTAGTTACAGCGCCTGACAAAGCATAGAGGCTATTATTCATAGCTTTCGGAAAAGCACTTCCTATCACATTGGAGAGACTCCCTAGGAAATAACGATACCATTATAAGAAACAGAAGCAGCAGTGCCTGATTTTCTAGAAGAACACCATATTCGAAGATAACTGCAAATCCTTTAGGAAAAAGTTAATCTGCCAATATCAGATTTTAAATTGCTATGCCATTCCTGTCTCATCTCTACGTCTCAGTTTCTTCAACTGTAAAATAAAGAGCTTGAAGTGGATGATTAAAAGAAAACTTTTAGCTTTCAAAATCTATGTTCCCTGATCCTTTTCCTTCTCAGACACTATCACCTGTGAAGAACAAAAAGGTATCCATAATACAAAATTCACCGATGTAATTAAGAATGAACAGAGGAAGCTTCTCTCTTCTTTTTCTCTTCCTCCTTCTTTCCATTTTCCTTCATTTCACCCCCTTTAGTTTAAAAAAACGCATCTTAAAAACTTCATGCATTATGGATTTTATGAATGTTAAAAGGTATGAAAATTTATTCCAAGCAGTCACTGATTTTTAAATATGTTTTACCTATCATGTAGCTCCTAGGATTCTTGTAAATAGCATTATTATTAGCCATATACCAGAGAAGTAGTAATAAGTCCATTATTACCTACAGGAGTAGTTACCTACAAGAGCTAAAAATTTAATGTGGGATGCAAATGGCCATATTTATAACAATTTTCACACAGATGCTAATTTACAGCTTAAAATGTGCTTTCACCATTATTCTCATTTGGCCCTGACACCTGCCCTGTAACATAAGCATGATCCCTCTGTAACTAACTCATAGGGACTGTGGGACAAGGGAGAGGCAGCAGCTGACCTTGGCCTGCACCTATGGGAGGCCCTAGAGCCATCATACCAGATGGATAGCTTTAGACCAGGGATGGGCAAACTTTTTGACTCGAGGGCCACAATGGGTTCTTAAACTGGACCGGAGGGCCAGAACAAAAGCATGGATGGAGTGTTTGTGTGAACTAATATAAATTCAAAGTAAACATCATTACATAAAAGGGTACGGTCTTTTTTTTTTAGTTTTATTCATTTCAAACGGGCCGGATCCGGCCCGCGGGCCATAGTTTGCCCACGGCTGCTTTAGACCATCCCCAAACACCAACCATCTTCACCAGGGACACACTCAAGGGGCAGATTCAGTGGGCACCAGAGCCCTACTGAAGCCCTGCTCTGTGGGGTGGACCCCTGTACAGGTGATCCCCTGAGGTGGTCAGCGGTGGCAGCCAGTCCTCACAGCTGATGGGCTTCTAGTAAGGCCCCAGATGAGTTTCACTAGTGATGGGGAAATCCCAACTGATAGATGTTGAGAACTGGAACTGGACAAGAAAGTGTGAATTTCTCTTTCAGGAACATTAACTTCGCGCTATGACTTGTAGAGCATCACAGGGCCTCATAGTTCTCTGTTGTGTCTTAAAGCATGTCTCACCCTGATGGTTTTCTTAATAACTTCAGAAAAATTTGTTAGTGGGAGCCCAGACTGAGACCAACAGCGAAGCTAAAATCTCTCAAACTGAAAGGGAATTGAGGGGGAGTTTTTTTTTTTTTTTTGGCTCCAGAAATTGTGCCCCAAGAGAGCTGTGTCATTATCAGAAACGTCTCTTATTTAGTTTTGGGGGGTTTTTTGGGGGGAGGAGTGTTAGTATGTTAGTTTTCTATAGCTGAGTGTATCAAATTACCAAACTTTAATGGCTTAAACTATACAAATTTCATCTTATAGTTCTATAGGTTAGAAGTTCAACATGGGTTTCACTGGGCTAAAAATCAAGGTGTTAGCAGGGCTGCATTCCTTTCTAGCAGGGGTGGGGAACCTTTTTTCTGCCAAGTACCATTTGGATATTTATAACATCATTTGTAGGCCATACAAAATTATGAACTTAAATATTAGCCCGCTATATTTGGTCAAACATTTAATTAACTCACCTCTAATTCCATGGCAGGGTCAGACCAAATAATTTCTTGGGCCTTATATGGCCCACAGGCCCAATGTTCCCCATCCCTGCTTTCAAGGGAAGGATTTATTCCCTTGCCCTTTTCAGCTTTTAGATGCTGCTTAGACTCTTTGGTTCATGGCCCACTTCTTCCACCATTAAAGCCAGCAATGGTGAGTCAAATCTTTTTTGAGTAGCATCTTTCTGGCCATTATTCCATCATCATCTCTCTCTCTCTGACCATAGCCAGGAAAGGTTCTCTGCTAAGGACTGGAATTAGATGGAGTCCATCAAGAATCCAGAATCCAAAATAATCTTCCTATCTTAAATTCAGCTGGTAAACAACCTTAATTCCATCTGCAACCTAATTCCCTTCTGCCATGTAACACAATAGGTTCACAGGTTCCAGGAAATAGAGCATGGACAGTTTTGGGAGACCATTGTTCTGTCTACAATGGTTGATTAAAAATAAGGAGCTAAGAATCAAGAAGACATAGGCATTAGAGTGAAAAAATGGACCAGAAAAAAAAATGGCAACAGGTTCTTGAGATCTTTCGTCAAAAGGAAAGCTGGTAAAATGTTAAAGAAGGGGGGGGGGCGGGGAGTTTCTCTCAAATAAGAGCATGTTTGTTTGTTTGTTTATTTATTTATTTATATTTTATGTAAGTTGAGATCAGGAAGAAGTAATATGTCTTACTTGTACATATTCTTTGGTGCTTTTGTGTGTTTCATGGTGCAGTGTGGACTAGCTTGTTCCTGTCTTGATGCCCAGTCTGCTAAAGAGATGCTCTGGTGGGACAGTAAAGTTGGCCTTAGCCAGTTGTGGGCCAGGTTATCAGCACTCCATACTCTTGAATGGGACAGATGTCTCCCCAATATTATGCATTGTAGAATGTTTTCGAAAGTCACCTGAACCATTGAGATTGAAGATCTTTCTACTCCCTGTACCTTTGTGGGTGTGAAGTATAGAGCTTAAGCTGTGGGAATATGTATGTTATAGACCAAAGCCATGGGCATAAGGTGTGGCTTTGTGGGGACAGGTATCTTCAGAATGTGATGGTAGTGATGTGTGAGTACCTGGGTGGTAATGGCATCCCTCTGGTGGAGTACTAGAGTTAAAATGGGTAAAGCTGTATCTGAGGTGTGGACATGGCATAGTAGCCAGGGGCTGGGTCCTCTGCTCTGCCTGTTATCTTAGGTACTGGAACAAACACTCATTCAGGTTTGCCATGAAGGGGATTCTACCCCATTTTGATTGGCAGACCTACACTCAAAATCCCTCAGCAGGTGACCTTGTGTGGATCCATAGGAATCAAAACTAAAGCAAGCCCTAGAACTGAAGAAGATTCCTGGAGGCCGCTGGGCATGCTGTAGTTCGTGGCTTGATTGTAAGGAGGGTTACTGTTTCCAGGAAAAGAAACGGGGCAAATAAAGCAGGAAGCAACCATATACTCACTAACAGAAATATTTATAATTTCACAACTGAAATGGCCATATCATCTAAATAGCAGCCCTGACTTTGGTTTAGCCAAATCCATGGGAAGTTTTTCTTTTCAGTTCTCAAAACCCAAAAGATACTCACATAATTCTCTCCCAGGCAAAGAGGAACTTCCCATTATATCTATCCTTCTAAGGGATGCTACCCCTGGTGACTCTAAAAGAATTTGCTATTCTTATTGCATAAAGAATAATCCCTTTTCTCACTAAAGAGAAAAAATACATACATTTAATTTTTTGTAGTGGTATATATCCTTTTATATCATGTTCATCTAAATATTTCATGAGATTCTATTGGATTCAAATTGTATTTACCAGCTGATTCCAAACTCTCAAAACCTTCTAAAGACTGTAGCTTCAAAAAGTAGCATGGGGTAATATTACCATCCAGTTTTCAAAACTTTTATTTTAATTGCTATGACCATGTCTAACATATTTATTTATGCTAAATTGACTGATATTCCCCCAAAGTTAAATAATAGCTTGCAAGTAAACTTGATTTCCCTATTTCAAAAATAACAATAACACATCATTATTCATAGCTATTGTCATATCTGCCAGTTGATAAAGTAGGAGAATATTGTGAAAATCAGTGACAAATTCCAAGAAGCCATTAGGAATTAGAGAAAAGATTGAGGAAAAGAGGAGTTGAATAAAAGTATAAGAAAGCATTTACAATGGCTTTCCTGTAAGCCCTTTGAAGTTATTATGCATTCAGTAATAGATTTTTATTGGAGCCACTAAAGCAGGCATCATAGTACATACTGGAAATACAAATAGGACAGGCAAAGATTGTTTTAAAAGATATTCGGTCACTTGATGAACAGTTATTGATATAAGTGATAATAATAATGGTAGGAATGAAAAGGCTCAGCAGAGGAAATGACTAGTCAAGGTCTCGTGGATTTAATATTTGCACTATTTTACGCCCACATCCTCTTTCTAAAGATATATAATCTTCTGCCAGGGCTGGTGTATCAGTTATTAAGATTGAAATGTCTAGACTAGATTGACATTCTCAAGGTTCTTGGCAGAATGATTCACTTGGGTATGAAACCACATACCCCCAAAACAATCACACTTTGGAGTCCAAGGTGATATCTGGTATTTCTCGACATTTGCAATTTTAGAAGTGAGTAACCACAGAATGGCAAGTTGCTCTACAATGGTAATCTGATAAAAACCGTCAAGGAAGAGGCAGAGAAATTAAAATGAGTTTATGTCTCTATCTTCCAGTTCAAACGTCCTTTCCCACTGATATGACTAGTACTTGTAGTCAAAACAGTGTCTATCACTTTTTAAATGATTAAGTCACACAGTTGAATTTTTGGTTCACTGACTCTGAAGTTTGCAGTGTTTAACCTCAAATTTAAATTTTTTCCCCTGCCAAAAATATAGCTGTAGTGTAAGTGTTTAAAAACAACTGGAGTGGAACTACCAACTACTAAAATGAGTTCAGAAAAAATGAAAGATACATTACTATAAACACGCCTAAAGTTTTTCTCACTATCAAAAAAAACCTCAATAGGTAAATATCATCAAATACTATTAGGAAAATAAAAGGCATCCTTTTAATTTCGCAGATAACACCAGGCAGTGTTCTATAAAAGGGTATGATATGAATTATACATGGTGGAACCAGCATCTTGGAAGGCAAATATTTGAATTAAAATCACCATTGTGAATTGAAGCGCCATAAAGAAAATATATAAACACAATGGAGCTCAAAGAGATATTTAAATGCTAGTATATATGGTACAGAAGTTTTACACACCCAGTTAGCTTTTATCTAAGATGCAGAAATTAATATGAACAACTTAGTAAGTAAAAGTAAACATTATGTTTTTATAGCATCAGAAAACTAAGAAGTTAGTTACCCAGAAAAAAATAAATATAAGCATGGAAAAAATAATGAAAAGAGAAGGTGAGGAAAATATTATAATAATGATGTATATCATTATACATTTGTCTAAACCCATAGAAAGTACAATACCAAGAGTGAATTCTAATGTAAACTATGAACTTTGGGTGATTATGATGTGTTAATGTAGGTTTAGCCTCAATAAAAAAATGTACCATCCTAGAGAGTGAGGTATGAGGTTGATAAAGGAGGGAGGGGTAGGCATACGTGGAGGCAGAGGGGTTATATGGGAAATCTCTGTACTTCTTTTTAATTTTTTATAAACCTAAAACTGCTCTAAAATATAAAGTACTAAAAAAAAGGGCATTAAAAGTTTAGAAATTAAACAAACTTCCATTTTCTCTTAAGAAAAATGTCAAAGCACAGAAGCACTATTAGAGAAAGACTAGCATTATCCGAGACTATACTGGATATAATATTTTGAGAAATGTAATGTGCTTATGATTTTTTCATTTCCTTGTGAATGGTTGTTTCCTTAGACACACTTGTGAATTTAGGGGAAATGAGGAGATTTGCAGTAGAAAGGCAAAGAAAAAAGAAAGATACTAGTATTCCCAAAGGCAATAAGCAGGCAGACATTAGATTGAAAGCTAGACTTCGAAATGATTTTCTAAACGCTTATATTTTTCCCTTGAAAACTTTTAGAAACTGGCCTAGCAGTTAAAAAAAAAAATTTCTAGTCAGAAAGAAAGAGGAAGAAGGAAAGTCTTACCCTTTTGGTTCCAAGGGTTGATGGGAAGAGAAAGAGAGGGGGCAGGTAGAGGAAGCCAGAAAGAAACTCATGTCTATGTCTCCCCTTTCCAGGCTGAAGTGCTAATGGGGAAAGGTGTGTGACAGGGGATGAGATGCTCTCAAAAGTCTCCTGTCAGTCTGGGCCCGACATAGCAGGTACATGTGGTGCTGACGAGTGATTGGGCAGAGAGAACACCTGAGTTTGGCTTTCTTCTACATCTGCTTCCCGAGTGTCTTAAATAGGACCTACAAGTGCCTGTCTTTCCTAAGGGGGAATGCGGAAGAAAGTTGAGAGTTAGGCTGTGGGCTGCTCCGTGGAGCTCCGAGGCCAGCCAAGGCTCAGTAGCTGTGTAATCTAGTGCCGAAGCTTACTGGGGGGCTGAGTCAGCAGGAAGGTGACTGTGCCCTGACCAAGGCCCGCGTGTTCAGGCCCTGAGTTCCCCAGCTCACGCTCGCACAGCAGATGCCTGCACTGCTCAGATGCTCTGGGTGTCCTTCCATTGGCCCAGGAGGCAGCCCAGGCCAGCACTCTCCACAGACTTCTGAGAGTTCTCAGAGGCGACCCTGCCCACAGCCTCTAACGAGGTCAAATCAATCACGTGCCTCAAAGCGGCAAAAACCATTTCTGAAAAGGATGAATAAGAGAGCCTCTAAGATCCCGCTCATTGTTACCAAAGATTAATATGTTAGTGGATTTAGCTTTTTTTTTTTTTGTATGAGATCAAATTTTAGACTTTTCTTCTTTTATCTCCTAGGTTTTAGGTTTATATCATCAAGATGACCTGTTGTTAAAGAGAAGTGAAGAGGCTATATTTTCTTTTCAAACCTGAGTGAGGATGTGAATAAATTGGCAATTCCATTTCATGCATTTTATGATTCTTTACTTCCTCAGAGCTTTCTAATCTTTTTCTGGAGATGCAGATTTTCTTTGTTCATTTTCCAAATAAAAATCTCCTTTCTTGGCTCCCCTGACATCGACCGCCTTAGTCTTTGCCTATATCCAGATGTCTCGTTTCACATATCTTTGTCCCCAGATCTTTAAACCCAGCCACTTCTCAAGGCTCAAATTTTGGCACCACATCCTGATTTATTCTGCATGAAGTATTGTTTCATGGAAAAAAAATTTGATATACAGCATAAACTATTTTATAAATAGTTTTAAATATTTTATAAATAACTATTTTTTAAATAACTGTGTTATGACCAATGTATTTTATTGCCTATAACTTTGCATTGAATAATTGTTCCACTGTTGTCCTTAAATGAGTTCATGTCTTTATAGTTGACCTATATTGACCATATCTAATTCTTTCAAGAACAGTGACTGTCATCAACAGGATCCTGCACAATCAAAGGTATTTGTTAGAAAACTGAACTGCTTTGCTTATGATGAATAGACCAAGAAGACATTCGAGAGAAATCAAGAAAATATTTTTCTTTAAAATAAAAAGAAACAAAATATAAGAAACAAGTGGTTAGCAGCTAATTTCATGGTAAAGCAGTAAGAAATACTGCTTCTTAAAGAAAGACAATGGACAAATAAGAAATTGTCTTTCCAACTAGCCAGGTCCAATTTTAAGTTTCTGTGTCCACTTTCTTTCTTCCAAATGAATGGAGCATTTGAGAAAAATTATAATAAAACAATGGTTTGCAAAGCCCAGTTGAGAAAGAAAATTCCATTTTAATAACTACAAATCAATGTGTTTTAATGTAAGCAGCATTGACTGGCCATGTACTATATGATAGATAAATACAACGAGGAAAACAGCATGAGCTTGTCCTCAAAGAGCTTTCAGTTTAACAGGGAGGACTAGGCAGAAACTAAGGCTAGACAGAAGTACAAAAAAGAGGAAATGTATTTTTAGGCAATGGGGAAGGCTTCTGTCAGGAAATGTCCAATGAGTTGGACTCTGTAGACAGACAGACTTCGGGAAATATTCTGAGCAGAGAGCATAGATGCAAAGGTATTTCCACAAAGCTTATTCCCTACCTTTTTGCTTTTATGAATAATAATTATCTGTGATATTAAAATAATCCTTTTAACTGTCATACAAAGGTATCGACATTATTTATCAACACATGTGATGTTTAAAGTAAAAACACAGAAAATGTAACTTGACAGTGTTTATCTTCACTGAGGTAAAATCCTATATAATAAAAGGCTAATATGCAAATCGACTGAATGGCGGAACAACCGGTCGCTATGATGAGCACTGACCACCAGAGGGCAGATGCTCAATGCAGGAGTTGCCCTCTGGTGGTTAGTGCGCTCCCACAATGGGGAGCACCGCTCAGCCAGAAGCCAGAAGCCAGGCTCACAGCTGGTGAGTGCAGCGGTGATGGCGGGAGCCTCTCCCGCCTCCTCGGCAGAGCTAAGGATGTCCGACTGACAGCTTAGGCCCACTCCCTGAGGGCTCCTGGACTGTGAGAGGGCACAGGCTGGGCTGAGGGACACCTCCCCCTGCCGAGTGTATGAATTTCGTGCACCAGGCCTCTAGTTAAGAAATAATTAACCATTTTAAAGTGTACCATTTAGTGGAACTTAGTGCATTCACAGTGTTGTGCAACCATCACCTCTCTTTTCTCATTCCCAAAGCCATTATTAGAAGGAGCCCTGCTTACTAGGAGTCTTCTTTCTCAGCTTTCACACTATAAATTTGGGCATTTGAAAATAAGGCAGGGAAACTGGAAAAATAACTTATTTAGAAGACATCCACCAGTAATTCAAGAAACTGAGGATATATAAGATAAAATGCTATAAAATTATAGTCCTTTCAATATTATATTTCTATTAAAACTATTCAAAGGCAAAATTATTTTTTTTCAGTATTTTTTATTTATAACATAAATATCCTATATAATAAAAGCCCAGTGACTGAACAGTGGAACTAGAATGACCAGTCGACCTGTAGCTATGATGCACACTGACCACCAGGGGGCAGACGCTCAACACTGGAGCTGCCCCCTGGTGGTCAATGCGCTCCCACAGTGGGAGCGCTGCTGGGCTGACTGGGATGAGTGGTGGTCCCACAGCAGGCTGATCCCCGCCGGCCACGCCCCCCCCACCTGTGCATGAATCCTGTGTACTGGGCCTCTAGTTATCAAATAACGTGGCATATTACAGGTGCACCAACTGCCTGAGTCATAAATATTTTTGTAAGTGGGTATCTACTTTAAAGTGAATTTTAAATGTCTTTTTAGGACCTTTGGGAAAGATAGTATCTTGAATGTAAGTCCAATTGAAAACTGTCTCAAAATAAAAGGAAATATAAGAACAGATGAGAGTATTTTTTTCTTGGTGTCCTGGTGAAAATTGGGGAAGAAATAATGCGTTCTGTCAGGAGAAGCTCTGATGTCCATGAATTTTATTTAGTGGTTTCTATTTATTTTCAGAATCACCACACCTGGTCTACAGCAGCAAAGGGGACCCCAGCCGAATGTTTCCAAGCTGTCCCTTGGCCTTCCCAAATTAGGCTTCTGCCAGAATTTCCCCTTCCCCAGCAAGGTCATACCACTTCTTAGGAAGGAATTGTGTATTGGTTTTTTATGCTTTCCTCTAGGCTGGCTTCTGCATTATTTTTAGAAGCTTCATCGAGGAAAACCTGAATAGCTTACCTGGACAGATGTATTATTGTTAGATCATGTGGTAAGAACTCAGAATATCGTTGCTTCTTTACCTTTGACTATCTCTAAGGGAATAAGATTAGGGTTCCCTATTGTTTCAAATCCTCCTCCACCCTGCATTTTGCCCCTTGCACCTAGGTCGTTTCTTTCTCTGCCTCTGGCTGGTTCCTGACCAGTCACACCACGCTGCTGAAATCTACCCGTCCATGTCAACCATGATCTCTTAATGTTTAAAAGAATTGGAGACTTTGGTATACTTATCCTACCTGATGCCTCAGCATCGTCTAATGACGCTGTGGGCAAATCTCTTCTCCTTGAACTCTCTTCTCTCTTGGCTTCTTTGATGCCGTGCTCTGTTCTTACCTCTGCTTTTCCTTCTGTTCTTGGACTTTCTTTTACCCATCCCAAAAGAATTCTTTCCTCATATGTACATACTCTTCCACACAGTGGGTTTTCTCTTCCCATTGATGTAGCTTTTGACACAAGTCTGCCTCTTTATTCCAGGTTTCCTTCTATACCACCACATCCACAGGTTCAGGGCCTCCTGGGAATTACCACTTGAAAGTCCCATAAGCACCTCTCACTCAAACTCTTAAATCTAAAGTTTTTTGCTGCATCTTATTTCCTACTTTGGACTCTGAGTCGGGAATTTGGGGTTACTATACATAAGCTACAGTTGACAAAGTCAATAGAAATTACTAATGCCTAACAAGATATGGATATTTCTGTCATGAGCATGCATTGTTTGTGTAATTAATAAGCCAAAATGTCCTTGATAAACTCATCATTCTCAGCTATCAATTTTATACATTAGGACCTTGAAATTTCATTTGACGTTCTGCCTGCAAACTCCAGATTGGAATAATTGCTTTCTGCTTTTCTAAGCAGCAAGCATTTTGCATTTCAATGAGGCTATGATAGGAAATAATTCAATAAATATGGTCTACTAGTATGTATGAGCCTTATCTATCTATGCTGACAATAAACTAAAATCTTGGTTGGGTGCTGACACAGAGATGTTGGTAGAAATAGAAATCAATCCCAGGAAAAGATTTTTAGGACTGAATTTTAAGTAGCAGAGCTTTGGGTTTGGAAAGTATTTTTGCTTAACAGCAATAGCACCAAATACAGTCAGGAGAAATGATTGTTAATTATTTATGCTGACAGTGTCAAACATTTATCATGATTATTTTATGCTTTATATGCCTTTTTCTCCATACATGAGGCAATGTATACCCGGAAGTGAACAGCACACCAGTCACTCTTTTGACCTGTGGAGAGCATTACTTAATTCTATAAAGTCTCAAGTAAAAGTTTTAAATCATGAGTTGACCTTTGACCTGTGAAGCTTAAGTAAATTGTTCTGAGCCTTTATCCTAAATTTCTCATTACACAGCCTGAGCAGGCACTGGAAAGGGCAGTTAGATTTATAAACAACTCAAGACAGACCACTTGCAATTGATATTAAGATCTCACATCATTCTGTTTTCATTTTATTTAGCCTTTATGTTTTGAAAGCTGTCTTTAGGCTCAGAACTTAAAGTGGTCTGGTTGTGAACAATGGAAATGTGCAGCATGGAATGTTGAAAATATTCTCACCAAACAAGTGCAGCAGTTTTGCTATAATTAGCTAAAGGGCATAACACTGTAAAAAAGAAAATGAACCACTCATTTGCTGTCATCAAAAATGAGGAAATGGCTTAGGCAAAAGCTGAAGTCCTTTTGAACATGAGACGTTCATTGATTTGGCAGTGAGAGGGATCTTGTTTGTCCTGCTAGTTCTAAAGAACTATTTATCCTCAGATAATTCCAGTAAGGAAGGTGCAAGGAAAAAAATCATCAATCTTAATTTTTTCTAAATACCTCTCCTTACGTTATTATGTTTTATGTCATATCTAAAATGTCGCCTTGATTTTTTATTTTGATATGGGCTGCTTCTTTGTATTTAACACGGGTTGTCTCTTTAATATTGAAAATAAGACAAATGCATGCTATACAGTTAAAATTGTTTTTGAAAAACTATATATTGTTGCTGTCATAAGAAATTAAGCCAGGAATATTATCATGGTCTCCACATTCTGATCTTTAATGCATTCCCACCAGCAATGTATGGGCTATGCCACATCCTCACCAGCATTTTATACTGTCAGTAATTTTTATTTTAGTCATTTTAACATGTGTGCAGTGGTAACTCATCATGATTTTAATTTGAATTCTCCAACAGCCAATGATGTTGACTATCTTTTTGTCTGTTTATTTTCCTTCTGAATATCCTCTTTGCTGGTTTTCTCACCTTGTGTTATTGTATTGTTTTCTTACTATGGGATTTTGAGAGTTCCTCTTTCATTCCAATGCACGTTTCTTGTCAAATATATGACTGCCAACTATTTCCTCTCAGTTGGTAATTTGTCTTTTTATTCTCTTTGATAATTGATTTTTGACAAAGTTTCAAAGGCTATGTAGTGGAGAAAGTATAATCTTTTCAATAAATAGTCCTAAAATAAATGGACATTCATATGCCAAAAAAAAGAACTTTGATTCATAGCTTACCTCATATGCAAAATTTAATTCAAAATATGCCATAGACCTAAATTCTAAATTGAAAACTATAAAATGTCTTGAAGACAATATTGGAGAAAATTTGTGTGATCTTGCAGTAGGCAAATATTTCTTAAATGAGACACTAAAAGCACATCCATATAAGAAAATAATTGAAACAGGACTTTATTAAAATTTTAACAGCTCTTCTAAAGATAGACACTATTTTTAAAAAATATATTTTTATTGATTTCAGAGAGAAAAGTCAGGGAAGGAGGGAGAGAGGGAGGGAGGGAGGAAGGGAGGGAGAGAGAGAGAGAGAGAGAGAGAGAGAGAGAGAGAGAGAAACACCAATGACAGAGAATCATAGATTGGCTGCCTCCTGCACATCCCCTACTGAGGATTGAGCCCACAACCTGGGCTTTTGCACTGACCAAGAATCCAACTGTGACCTCACAGTTCATAGATTGATGCTCAACCACTGAGCCACACCAGCTGGGCAAGACAGCCACTATTTAAACAATGAAAATACAAGAACTTAAGAAGAAGGGGAACCAGCCAAAGAGTCTACAACAAGTGGCTAATGCAACAGGAAGACCCAGGATAGTATGGTGTCCTCAGAGTCAACTAAATAAATAGTGTCAAGAAGGAAGAAATGATTTACTGGGTCAAAGCTACTGATGGGGAGTGATGATTTAATTTTGAATCAAGGAGTAAACAGAACAAATGTTCCCAGACTCTAGCAGCTCTGGTCACAGTTGTCTTCCTAGTTATGACTCAGCCATTGCACCAAGGTAGGAGTTAAAGTAGCAGCATTGTTCAACGAACTGGCAAGCTGGACTTAAACTTGGTGCCATAGGATTCATATCTGGTACACAGGGATGGAATTTAGGGTTATGTGCACTGAAATTTCACTATTATGTCTGCATTTATTGATTCACTCCTTCAATATTTATTGAAACCCTTCTCTGTGCTCAACATTGAACACATATTAAAACGGTGTACACTAGTGATTTAAAACAGGCCTAGTACCTGATAATATGGAACTTGTATAATGGAGAATATGACAAGGATTAATCAAATAGTCATACTGGGTGAAACTGTGATGTTCCCCTCGGCTACATAATGACAATAAGTTTATTATTGATTTTAATAATGAGGTAATATTAATCATAGTATTATGAGGACTGGGTTGGAATTACTCTGTCACCATCAAGGGCAAATGTGTATCAATTTGGACCTCAGACTATGAATGTGACCATGGTGTGGATTGATCCTGGGTGTTTTAACTCATGTTTATTTTTCTAGCGGAGATTTCTTTATCCTTCCCAAAATTGAAGTTTATCATCCACCTTAATTCACTCTTAGTCCCCAAATATATCTCCTCTTTTATTTGACTACCATTTAGAATAAAAAAGCCAAATGTAAATGTAAGGACTAGAAAAAACAACCATGATTAACTGGAATGAATACAAAACATATGTGTAAATCGTATAATATAAATGTTCAAAGGTTTTGCCACATCTGAGAAATTGCCAGTTAAAAAAAATATTGGCAATGCAAGTGGAAAATAAAGATACATCTGAACAAAAATAACATATTCTATTTCTGCAAGTATATCTTTGCATAGGTTTCTATTACTTTAAATGGCAAGTTTTTGCTATGAGCATTTTTTACTGATGAAAGAGAATATCACATAATGACTAACAGCACAGATTCTGAAACTAAAATGCTTGAGCTCCCAGTTTGTCTACCCACCAACTGTGTTAACATGAGCAAGTTAACCTCTCTATACCTCAGTTTTCTTATCTATACAGAACACATACTTATGCTTACCTAAAGGTTATTATAAAGATTGAGTTAATACATATAGAGCATTAGGAGAGTTGCTGGCACATAGTATGTTCATCATTCATTCATATATGTAGACAGGGAAGGGGAGAGAGCAAGTAGCTAGACTCTGGAGTTAGACAGTTGGGTTCAAAGCCTGGTTTCACTACATATACCCATATGACCTTGAGTTGTTCAATTAACTTCTTCATGCCTATTTGCAAAACAGGATTAATAATCATAGTGTTCATTCCTAGCAGGGTTACCATGAAATAGTACACATGAAGCAATTAGCACATGCAATTAATATTAGCTCTCCTTTTCTGAGAGGTGGGGATGTATTTTCAAAAATATAAATACAACCATGTAAATGGAATGCAATCAACTTATTTACAATATATTAAATTAAAAATTTTTAGAAGAGAAAAAAATGTGGGGGAAGAAAAAAATATAATATAAGCTTTCCTGGATTCTAGCAATTCTGAGTGAGTTTGGTAACTCAGAATAGTTCCCACAGATAGTGTCTTAAATCCAATAAGAACATGGAACATAAATGCTAACTGAATAATTTTAAGGTTACCAAAGTAAGTGAATGGCTTGTCATTAACTGATAGCATCCCTTGATTTCTTTTCTGTGAATAAGAGAGATTTATCATTAAGAAGATGCTAAATACTTCACTGCTTTTGATGGACTGGCTATAAGAAATAATGTACATCAACAGGACATTAAACTAAAGGGAATAGCCTTAAGTATGGAGGGTAGACAAAACACACTTTTTTGATGCTCTGGGGTGAACTTGTATGAGAAATTAAATAGATGAGAAACCACTGCAGCCTACATACCAGCTGACAGGCAGCCATAGGAAAAGAGCAAAGGCTGGGGCCATTGAGCATTTATGGGTCTGGGTTACACATAGCTACAGGCTCTGTGAATAACCACAACAACCAAAGGATAATCCACATGCATAAAGAGCATGGAAGGGTCTGTTATGACCACATCAGTCTTCCCAGTGATACCTGCATATATAAATGCTGTCCATCATCAACAGTCCCACCTTCTCAAGCAACAGCATGACTTTCATCGAGAGACCTAAACACTTTTTAACCAAAATAATTGAACAACCTGTCCTATGTAAACTCAATGCTATTATGCCAGGAAAATATGCCAGGAAAAGAAATATGGGCTTTTTCACATTTTATTTTCTATGGTGATGTGTGTGTGTGTGTGTGTGTTTGAAAAATAGGCTGAGTTTTTACTTTAAAGTTCTTTTTTCAATAAAACTTCTCTCAGTAAGTTGACAATAGACAAATATGGAGAAGTATTTAAATTAAGGAAGTTAAGACTTTTTAACCCACACTTAGAAGTTTCCTGACATACCACAGCAACTTTTCTCCTCAAAACAAGATTAATTTAACCATGATTAAAGTATGTGATTTGTTTTCACACTGAAAATTTGTCAGGGGCAGAAATAGAATAGCGGGGACTATAATTATAAGAAATAGTAATCATGCTCTGTTACCCCTGATTGTTCTGTTTTGATTTGAGAAAGCACATTCTAACCTGGCTGAGAGCTGTACGCCCCTGGGACATGGGAGTTACCCTAGGAATACAGTCAGTCCATTCTCCTTTTCCCAGAACTGCCTATCATCATGGGAAGATTAACAACCTTGTTGCTGACATAATTTGGTCCCAGAGGCATCCGCCATTTACAATGTCTCAGCCTGCATTGCCTATAACCTGTAACCATTATACCTTGCCTACTTCCCCATGCCTGTAATTCCTTTGTTCCCATGTAATCTTTGTCCTTATACCCAATGTAAGCAGCTGGCTTATGGAGGGTGGGGTGCAGAGCAGATTTTTGTGGATGACCTGCTGCTCTCCCATACTGCTGGCAGTATTGGAATAAATGCTCATATATGATTCAACCCTATCTCTGCTTAATTGGCTCAAGTAGGGACAGGCAGCCCAGACCCATGGGTTGTCTGGTTTCAAATTCACCTGAAGATCAAGATCATATTCTCTGACTTGGACCAAGTGATTGCAGAGACTGTATTTGAATTTTGATCTTCAGTTATTGCTCTGGCTATAATTTAAGCAAGCAAAATGTTTTAGATAAGTGGAAATACAAAACCTTTTTAAGTTACCAAAATTCTATAATATTTAATAATTAAGAGTCAAAGACAGGGGTTTCTTTTTTACTCATAAAAGAATAAAAATAGGCATAAGTATAGATTTTTTAAAATGAAAACTCATATAGTTTCTCTTTGCTTAGACCTCTTAGTATATCATTGTCAGGGCTTTAAATTTGCCAGCTAATGACTATTTCTTCTCATCTAGGATTTACTCTTCTAATGAATGTTTTTGTTTTGTCTTTTGTTTTTAGTGACCATGAAAGGTTACAGATGAAACCTGATACTTGTGCTTAATTCCCATAAGCTAGCACACAATTATATATTCCTAGTCAAGGATTAAAAAGAGAATTGAGCAATTGTCTATTAAAAATCAGTAAATACAGTCACAATATACCCATACCACTCGGAACCCAAAATAATTATTTGTAGGCATGGGGAGTTATTTTCAAAATATTCTTTCTTCATTTAGGAACAATGTCACTATCAATCACTTCTGTGTCACATTTAGTTTATCAATTCTTTTATTACTTTCAAGGATAAGTGAGTTCTAAGTGGGAAGAAATCAAACCAATGTAGCTAAGGTTAAAAAGTGAGTGTCCAATTCAAATAAAATATGAAGGTTCCTGGACTTTTATAAACTTTTGAACTCTTTGCAGCTTGCCAACCTTAGTTAAATTTTAATTGAAGTGTAAATATTATTTACCTCAGAATGAAAAGGAGAATTAATCCAAGTCTTTTAAAGCAGGTAGAAAGTATTCTATGTAATGTTTTGTTAGATACATATCAATAGGGAGCAAATACTGTTTGGGCTGATAACTTCATATATCCCATGCATTTTACTTCCTAATGGTATTATTCAGCGGTCTAACAGGTAGTTCTTAAAACTTGGTGGTGCAAAGGTCATGGTGCTAACAAGATTAGATTCATAGCCAGTCATCTTCAAAACTGTGCATGAAAAGTAGGGGAAACAGAAAGGCTGTGTACTGCAAAAAACACACACAGAGTTTCTAGCTTTCTAAAACCCCATAAGTTGAAAGGTGATAATGAAAACATCAAAAAAATAAAATGTCTGCAAAACTGGGTTTTGTGTGAAACTTACCTTAGTTACATTAGCAGAATTCTGAGTTAAGGTGGTGTAAGAAAGGATATGAGTGTGCACAAATGTTTTCGTTAGAAAAAGCATAACCTGCCAGAGATATGAATCCCATGGTTGTATTTCACACCATTTAACCAATTCTTCCTTTCCCAGGCACAGAGAAATATGTCCCATCAGCCCAATAGTTTTCCTTACCAATTTAGGGCTTCATATTTGGCTGGGACCACAGGAGGGAACCATCAAAGCTAAAAAAGAAAAGAAAAAAAAAGTAGTGCAACTAATGCTATTGGACTCTGAGCATAATTAGAAACAAAAAATTTGTGTTTTAAACAAGATGACTATGGATACAAAATATTAAAATGGTAACACGTTAAATCTAGCACTTTACTGTAAAAAAATAAATATAGCATGACCAAGTAGGGATTTATCTTCGGAATGCAAAATGATTCAACATTAGGAATATTTCAATGGAATGGACTACATGAAAATATTAAAGGAGGAGAAATTATTTGATCATCTCAATTTTGAAAAATCATTCTCAAGGAATCTGACATGTTCATAACAATTTTTAAAAATCTTTCTGTAAAACAAAATAAATATGTAATTTCTTTGACTTTATAAAGGATCTACCAAAGACCGACCTTAAGTACTATCCTATCCCTTAATGATGAAATATTGAAGCAGACCCATATTGACAAGAAGCACACACCTGTTCAACCTGTACTCAAGGACCCAGCCAGTGTTATAAGGAAAACAATTCAAATATTAGAAAGGAAGCAATTAAACTGTCACAATTTACAGATACATAAGCATTTATCTTATTGGAAAACTCCAATGGGCCAAATTTTAAAAACCAATAAGAAAATTTAATCAGGATGGCCGAATGTTATATACTCAACATATAATATAACCTATAGTTTTTATTCACACCATTAAACCAATTAGAAAAGAAAATGGAAAAATAGGTCTATCTATAATAATAAAAGCATAATATGCTAATTAGACCAGACATACTTCCAGATGTCTTTCTGGATGACCTTCCAGACAAAGCCGAGGCTGCAGCCCCAGGATCCAGGCAGCCGCCGTGGCTGCGAAGGCCTACTCTTGCACGAATTTCGTGCATTGGCCTCTAGTTTATAATAGTAATGACCACATCAAATCCTTAGGCATAATCCTAACAATCACTGGAGGGCATATAAGAAAACCTAAATAAATAGGGAACAAAATACTTTGTTCATGAATGAGAAGGTTCATTATTTTAAAGATGTTTATTCTCTCCAAAATAATTTATGCCTTTAGTGCAATACTAATTAAAAAGTAAAATTATGTTTTATGGAAATTTGAAGCCTATTATAAAATCCATAAAGAAAAGGGAATATGTAAAAATAAGCAAAATAAATCTATAAAAGAAAACCAGGAAGGGAAGGCCTTGCCTACTACCTATCAAGCATGGCGGGGAAAAGCTGATCAATCTATCTTATAATTTCAACAAAGAGGATAACAACTATTAAAATGATAAAATGCTATTAGAAATAAAGCAGATGTTTGATCTGACAACTATAGGAAATAATTTGTTTATTTTACTAATTTCGCTAAAATCCCACAGATTCAAGCAATTTTCATTTAGTCTACCTCTTAGTAAAATGAAATGTTTCCAAAATATTTCAGAGGATAAATTATTTCATTTATAAGTAGCTTAATGAAATAAGCATAATTTATATTGCAAATCAAAATGCTTAAAACTGCTCTTTGTGTTATAGCCTGGGGAACACTTTATCTAAATAATCTTTGTGACTTACATGCATAATGTTAACACATGGTTCATATTATTTTAGGTACATTAGTGCCTTAAAAAGTTCCAGAAATAATATCTACTCAAAAACAGCCAACTTTGTGCAGGATTCAAAAGCAGTATTAACTGAAAGTCGCTGAAATGGCCCTAAAAAAAATACTGTTCCTGCAAATAAATACATAGGCTAATCCTGTGCACATTTTAGAATGACACTCTTTTTGTTGTTTATTTGTAACCATGGATGGCCATTTTGTGCTTGTTCTAGTTCTAATAAAAATCTTATTTTGATCTCTCACACATCACCCCAAAAAAGCTATAAGAAAAAATAGAAAGGAAAATAAAAATTGGCTCTTAGTCCTTACATTTTTGTTAAAATCAATGCTAGTAAAGACTTTTGTAAAGATAGTTAATAATGCTGGGTTTAATGAGAAGGGTGTTCTTAAATATTGCTGTTGTGAGAGCAATATGGGTTAAGAACCTTGACAAGTTGTGAAGTGACTGACCATGGTGGGCCGTGTCAGGACCAAAAGCGTCATCACCAATTCCACTGACTCCACCATCACCCCACCCCAACTTCCGTCCTCAGAATAAGGTGAATTTCTCGATGGTCCCTTTCCCTCAAAGCTATTACTTACAAGGGGGGGCAGGGCTATATCTCTTGTTGGTGTAACTGCTTAGGGAGATAAGGTCTGGTAATATTTGAAATAAAAAAAATTTCTTGGCCCTCTTGTTCTGACCACTACAACATTTTTTTTTTCTGATCAATTGTAATGTTTCAACCAAAACATGCTTATTACCATGTGAACTCAACATTGGCATGACTTCTGCTTCTCTTTTTTCCTAAGCTGAGTTGACTACCTACTTTATTTAACCTCATTTCAGAAAGGTTAGATAACCACAAACAGAACTTAAAAAACAATCTGCTTTAGGAGTAGACCAACATATTAGCAACATTTACATTTAAGTTTTTAGATTATGGGTAAATATTATTTTATTTAAAAATTTTATTTTCTAAACCTTTTTTAAGAATGAGTATTACTTTTATACTAAAAGGAAAGAGAAAGAGATATGAATCTTAGATAATGTTTGACCTTTGTCCAAGCTTATTTTAACTACCTTTGAACCAAATCAAATTTACTGATAGGAACAAAAAATATACAGAAAATGAGCAACCCCTACCCCCCAAAAAAAACACACACTGTTGGCACATTATCTCTCTATGGTTGATGTTTCTTTACTATTTTTCATAATGTAGTGTCTTTAAGGTTTCTGCTCACACCTTCCCAAATTACTCTACTTAAAGATGCTCCTCCACCTTCCCACTATCTAGTAGGTCACATCATCCTCTACAGTTCTTCCATAACTTCCCTTTTAAAATCTGTAATTATTTAACTTGTTTACTTCTTTATATCCTGCCTCCTTACACACTTGTAGGTAAGCACCATGTGGAGAACATGGTCTGCATTCCTTTTCTAGAATACTGCCTGGCATCTGAGAGTGCTCAGCTGATATTGATAGGCCCAATGATTAGATCAATCGTCATTTTTACAGCTTTGCTAGTTTCTCTCTCACAACCAGACATCAAAATAACTCCCAATATGTTGCCCTGTTGTGTTTTTTTTGCTATTGTTTTTTTTAATATCTTTTTAATTATTTCAAAGAGAAGGAGAGAGAGAGATAGAAACATCAATGATGAGAGAAAATCATTGATCAGCTTCCTCCTGCACACCCCACACTGAGGATCAAGCCCACAACCCAACATGTGCCCTTGACTGGGAATCGAACCATGACCTCCTGGTTCATAGGTCGATGCTCAACCACTGACCCACCTTTGCTGGGCATTTTGCCCTATTTTTTGAGGTGATTCAAACCCCAGTGATATCAGCTTTGCTTTTATTCCACATGTGAACCAATGATACCTTTCCTGAAAATACAAAATGAGTTTAGATCATGTTGTTTCACATCATTTTAAATTTCTGCATCTGACAGTATTTTAGAATCCAGCTGGAATGGAATCGAAAGCCCTGAATTATTATGAGAAAAGCTATTCTTGTAAAATGTCCAATCTGAGTTTGCAAACTAAATATGTTTCGAAAGGTTGTGGAGAATATGACAGAAATTTTAGATGCCAGTGCCATAAAGATCTTAGAACTAGTCTCAAGAATTGACCCAAGAAGTCACTGAATATTTCTGCTTTTCTTATTATACCAAATGTATTACATATGCTCTATTTTAAAATAAATTATCGAAGTAGTGACAAAAGCAAACCATCTTATATAGTATGTACGATATGCCAGGAACTGTTTTAAATGCTTTGTGTATATTAACTCATTTAATACTCTGCACAACTCTATGAGATGTGGGTCATTATCATTCTTATTTATTGATGTGGAAACTGAGGCACAGAGTGAGCACTTTGGAGAGCAAGGAGCTACCACAGTAACCCATCTGAGTTGCTTCAAGGTTGTTTCTCCTGAGTGATTGTTGGCTGGCCCAGGGTCATGCCACTAGCCAGAGCCAGGATTTGAACACAAAGGCTTTTTTCTAATGCTCAAAGCTGTAATGCTTCTCTACAGTTCCTATAATGGATGAGAAGTATTAGCTGAGCTAAGTCTATTATCACTTACACACAGGCAAGTGTGGTGTAGATGAGATGGACAATGGAGTTGGATTCAGAAGTCTTAGGTAAGGTAGAGCATCGGGATATAGTCAATAATATTGTCATAACTGTATGGTGCCAGGTGGGTACTAGACTTATTGGCAGGATAACTTCCTAAGCTGTATGAATGTCTAACCACTCTGCTGTATACCTGAAACTAATATTATATTGTATGTCAACTGTAATTTAAAATAAAAAAAAACATAATTGAAAAAAAGGAAGTCTTGGGATAAAATTTTTATCTCTCTTCCTGACCCTGCTGCTAATGTAGCTTCAGTTTCCTTAACCCTAAAACAAACCCTCCATTGTTGTTCACTCGTGAGCAGTAACCCGTTAAATGGTGACACATGCTACATAGTTCTGGAAGTCAGGAAGACCTATGCGAGTACTCCCTCCGTGAGCTGTAGCTGCCTGTTTACAGACCTCTGTTCCCTCTGTAAATCATGGAGCTTGTGAAGTCATTGGAGCAAACAATGGACACCAAATATTTGATGCTGCTGTTCTCACAGGTCATTTACACCAAATGTTAAATTCAACAAATGTTTCAAGTGTTCTAAGGAACCAAACCCTGCCCAGACTCTGTAGAGAATAGCGTGAGGAAAAGGTCTGATCAGTGTTCTTACAAGTCCTGGACAGCAAAGGACGTAGGACACCAAAACCAAAGCGGATCATGATTCGTGCTGTGAAGTGGGGGGGAAAGAAGTTCTGTAAATTCAGATGAAGAGGGAGCCCTTTTGGGTGGGGGACATCGGGAAAGAAGACTTCAATATATGAATATTAGCAGAACAAAGGAGCCACATACCCAAAGAAATTAGACTCTATCTGATTCAACTTCAGACTTTCCCTGAACATCTATCTACTCTTTGTAAGGCTCTGTGCTAACGGAGGAATCAAGAAGAAGACAGTTGCTGAACTCAGAGCTTAGAGTTTGGGGGAGATGGTCTAAGTAAGATTTCTCTCCATAGCAGCACAATGCCGAGGAACACACAAACTAGTAACTTATAGGCCACAAATAGAGAGTTAAAGAGGAAGTAGGTACAATGTCCTGTATGAATACCGACAAAGCATTTTATTCTTCTGAGAGACCAAGAGAGAGAGTCCAGGGTGTGCTACAAAGAGAAAGGAATGGCTGAGCAGAGTTTCAAGTGATGCTTAGGTAGATCGTTTCTAAATAGATAAGAGAAGGAAAGATAGTTCAAGCAAGGGATACAACATGACCATGGATTTTAGATGTTTCTCTTGAGCTTTTAGAAAATCAAAAAATTGGGGACATGCTGGGGTAGAGGGGTAACTCTCAATTCTTTCATTTTTCTTTCAGAATAGAGTTTTTGCTTTCAAAAATATTCTTTAATTACTTGGCTTGACACCAGGATATTCTATTTGAGCACTGATCATGAGAGCAGTTGAACTTGCTCAGCCTCGAATGTCAGTCCCTGCTACCCCTCTAGAGAGTATCCCGGAGGGCTGGGACAGGAGTGGGGATGAATGATGCATTTAAGCAAAGGAGAAGCACGTTTGACATGACTGAAGGTAATAATGGAGGGAAATGATTACAGTTAAAGAAGTCTGTATTATAAAAAATTTAAAGCACATAGTACATAGAGTAGCATAACTCCTTCCTTTTATCCCCTCCCATATTAATTTGAAATAAATTTAAGATAGCATTTTTTCATCTATGAGTATATCTCTGAGGGTTAAAAAACCCTCATTATAACAAAGTACAATAAATATAGCTAAACTTTTTAAAATATGAACTAGCTTGTGAACATTTTGAGCCTGAGAAGCTTATGAAACACCATGTTTTGATGCTCTGAGGAGACATCAGGGCTGGAGATGAAGGAGCTGGTGTCATCAACATGTGGGGGAGGCCAAGGATTAGGAAACAGGTGACAGCACCCAGGAGTCACAAAGGAGGCAAACACAGGAAGAATGCATCAGGGACACAATTCGAATAAAGGCCATAGACGTAAGTTTGAAAAACATAAAGATCTGTGAGGGCTGGATGGATGAAGTAGTCTCTTCATTTGTAAAGAGAATGAGACTTAGGGAGGACCTTGAGGAAGGACAGAACTTGAATAGGTGGTAGGAATGGTGCCGGAAATTCATCTGAGGGAAATAGTTTGAATGATTACCTGGAGCTCGACTGGTACAAAGGCTCACCTCACAGGAAGGAAGGGAGTGGTAGGAAATGAGGTTGCCCAGGTGGGTTGACTACAATATGCATGCAAGAGTCCAGGATTTACATTTCATTCCCTATTTCAATAAATGTTGGTTAAATGTGTACAGCATACCAGAGACTAGGAGTTAGGGAAACCAACACTTATGAGATTAGACTTGTACTCACAAGTAGATTTAGATCTATTGCAGAAGGCCTATAAACAAAAATACCACAATTATTATAAATCATTCAACCAACATTTTTTGATGTGTACTGCAAATACAATGATTAATAGGTCATGGTCTTCAGGAAGCCATTGAACCATCAACAAGCTGTGATTGCGCTACTGACGTGAGAAAAAGCACTTTTCTGGGAAGTTATTTTTCTCCCTGCACAAAGAATGGAGTAAAGGACAATCTGAGTCCAAAAGACAAATAAAGTGGTAAATGTGCAATAACAAGAATGGAGATAAAGGGTTCATACAAGAGATGTATTCGTGAAAAAAATAGTAGGAGAAGCTGGGTGACTGATGTCCAGAAGTCTCAGAGGTGTGTGTGTGATTATGTGTATCTTTCAGGTCTGAGCCCTATCAGTTCTCTTTTAGGCTGTCTGAAAATCTCGGTAACACTGAGCCTTATAGAGATCTCCTTTTCTAGCTGCTAAGAAAAATGTAGTTACATGCAGCAATGTCTTGAAACATCTTGCTGGGGACATAGGTTCCTTGGTAGAAGGGGAACTTCCTCATTGCCGATGCTGTGATACACCGGTCTGTTCCCCTCAAATGCAAGTGTTGTCCTAATAAAGGAAACACAGTGTTTCTTAGGTACCCAAATGAAGGTCCACTGGAGCATTCCGAATATTTTTTAAATGATTAATCAAACTCAACGCTTACACTCTCTGTGGTGTTTACTTGGAGTCAGCAAACATCTCACAGATTAAAAAAAAAAGCAATCAGTAAATTCTTTTCAAGGACTGGAAACAGAAATCCTCAGATGATTCACTGATGATTCAGATTTCTGTGTATGGCTTCTGCTCAGCCTGTTGCCAAGGGAACTTGGGGCCTACTTCCTACCACACCACGGCTATAAAAAGTACCAGCAAAAGCCACAGGAGAGTAACTTCTCTACTCTTTTATTAAAAAATGGCTAATGAACTGAACGTCAGCTGCACAAGAGAGGTTTAAGTATCTGTGAAGATCCCATCCATGAGACATTGAGAAGCCAGGTTGTTAATCTATTTACCTACCAGTGGCTTTTCCATTGCTTCCCTCATGCGGGGTATATTCTATAAAGAACCAAAGATGCCAACAAATTGTATTTTACTCCATAAACTCTAGGCTGATGGGCCTTTGTAGTAATAGCCATGGCCTGTGAAGTCTGAGTCAAGCCCAGTCATGCTTCTTGCTTCTCTGGGTCATTTTGGCAAGAGGAGGACATGAGACGGGGAGGGAGCTAGGTTGACTAGTACACGTGGGTCCTGCACACCTTTGCTCCTGTAGCCCTGGTCTGTTGCTTCCCTCTGACAATCATCTTTATCAAGCAACATAAAGAAAGCTACCGGTACACTCAACTCGTGAGAGAAGGCCAGTCATAAATGGACACTTTCCATTGCATATCCAGTCTCAATTTTTCCTTTAATATGTGCTTTGAGTTAAATTCTTATCTGGAAATAGGACATAAGACTGCCTTATGGGTAATTGTCAGGAAGACACCCACAGGACATAAGTTACAGCACAGAGAAGCCCGCACTGTGCTTGCAGAGGGCACCATCTCCCATCCCACTAGGAATACCTGGCAGGACGGGATAATCACAAGCATTCTAAGAATGGTTTTCTGCATTTGACTAATGTTTCTTCTTTTAAAATGGACATATTTTCTCAATAGTTCTATATGGCAAAAAATGTTTCATGAGCCCCACCTGAGAGGCATGAGATATCTAAGAAGTTTTATGCTTAAAGTTATTTGACACTAGAGTCCTTCTTCTGTTTGAAGGGGTGGTGTGATTAAGTATGAGGTTATACATTTAAATTTACTAAATGGGTGTTAAAGTATTACTTGTAATAAACTGATTTTTCTAAAATACAAACCTGATTTTATCATCTCTTCCCAATTTAAAATCTATCAGACGTTTCCTAGTTCTTAGAGAATAAAATCCAATCTCCTTTTTAAGGGATGTCAAGCGCTTGATGGCCTCATCTCACACCCATTTGTACATGAGCAATGCAAAGCTACTTATAGCTTTCAACTCCTATGACTGCTCCTCAGCTCTGTGGCGTGGCACATGGATCTTGCTAAGGCTGGAATGTCTTCACTCTTTTCCTATGTGCTTCGTTTCTATTTATTCTCAGCACTTAATTCAAAATCACCTGCTCTGCTCAGTCTTTCCTGATTTAACTGCCTGTCAAGAGCAATCTTGTGTAAGGACTTCTGGCTTGCCCATATCATATTGCATTTATAATACCATAGGTTAACTTTTGCTCATGTATGTATGTAATTTTTATTCTATTACACTGCATAATTCTTAGAACTCAGATCCATATTGTTTTTTTAATCTTTGTATTTCTAATACTTTGCACAGTACTCAGAATATATTAAGTCATTTGTAACTGTTTGTTGAAATGTTTTCTGTTTGGTAAACCTTATGGTTATTGTTAGAGGAAAATTTGTCTAAAATAAATGTATCACTAGAAAATGTTAGGGATACATTAAATAAACATTGCATATCTGCCTTAAAATGCCTTGTAGAAGGGAACTGTGTCCACAATTTCTTGTTGGATTAACAAGGAAAGGATCAAAGGGTCATCAGTTAGATGAATGTAAAACAAGAGGTATTTGTTCAAAGAACAACAGCAGTGAGGCCTTCCCAATTTCTGATGCTGGGACTAGCTGGTGGAAAGATTACGATATAAGTTTTTTATTGTCTTAAGGACTCTCTATGGGACCAACATAAACATCTGCTTTAATATCTGATTCAGAGCTATGAAAGCTTTGTGACAAGCCTGTCAACCAAGAAGAATTATTAAAAAAAATAACTCATTCCATCAAATCCAGTTTTTCATGTATTTTTGGTTTGTTTTTGATTAGGGCACCACAGGCCGTGGGCCCAAGCATTTCAGAAGCCCCTATCCCTAGGAATGAAGGATAAAGGTGAACTGACAGGGATAGATGTAGGAGAGGAGTTTTATTTTGAAACAAGACTTAATGTACTGTACTTCTACTGTAAGTTCTGAGCTATCAGTAGTGCTAGGCTTGCTCTAAAGGAAACTAAATTAGTGCTGGACATTGTGACTTTTCATTGGTAACTTGGACCGTTTTGCCTGGCAAAAGGTGCTATAGCACCATCTTGGGGTTCCTAGAGTCACATATCCACTAAAATGAGAGATGCCAGGATATGCTGAGAAAGCTACACTAGCATAAGTGAATCCAATGCTGGAGTAGGGCCATGAAATAAAGAGAAACCAGGCTGAAATGTAATTGAGGAGTCGGGGGAACTTTGAACAAGCATCTAAAATACCAATTAGCCTTTGAGTGGTGTAAACTGCTTTGGAAATAATGACAAAACACTATCCACTTTCCCTACAGGGTGAAAATATTCTTCAAAAAGAAGTAAGACTGGAGAACCTATTTGTGCCAGGGTTTCTAAAGCCTCAGTGTGATTACTATTTGGAATTACTGTCCACTTCCCTGATAGTGGGACTCCTGGACCAACTCTGGAGCCTGGGTTTTCAGAGTCTCACAGGAAACCCAGCGTGAGTGTGAGAAAGGGAAGGCAGATTTCAATAAATGCATCGAGCAATCTGAGTTCAGGAAAATGTCCACTGACCTGTGCAGTGCTTCCCTTGTCTTCCAAACATTGATAAATGGACTTCTGTTCACTAGGGTATATCTTGCTATTGGTTGTTGTCATACAGATGTTCCCCTTCCTGGATATTTTCTGGACAACATCTTTGTGAATTTAGTAATCAAAACTCTCAAGAACTCTTCAGAAGGATAGTTAAAGACCTGGGCTGAATTCTAATTCTGGAATAAGTTCAACACACTCCTTTTTCCCTGCTCTTCAGTTGGGTCTTCCCCCAGAAGATCATCCAGGGATGATAAGTAGCTAAGAAAGTGCCTTCCACTTCCAAAGATGGCACCAGAAGAAACTGTGCAATACCCAAACAACATCAGAAGAATAAAGTTGAGCAAAATAACATTGCAAAGACTCAGAAAAATTAAAGCCAACAAAAGTAGACCAGAACCTATAAGGTTAACCTAAACAGAAGATATAAATAGGATCAAGAGTCTCCTAACATAATAACCAAAATGCCCAGGATATAATAGAAAATCACTCATCATAACAAGAACCAGGGAGACCATGATCTGAATAGAAAAGATAATCAACTGGTACAATATCAAGATCAATTAGATGTTGGAATGTCTGTCAAGAATTTTAAAGCAGTTGTCATAAAGTGTAAAAATCAATTACATATCCTCTTGAAACAAATAAAAAATAAAATCTCAGCAAAGAAATATAAGCTATGACAACCTATGGAATGAGAAAAATATTTGCAAACAATATATCTGATAAGGGGTTAATATCCAAATATACAAAAAAACCTCACACAACTCAATAGCAAAAGAAACAAACAAACCCCACAAAGAATCCAATTACAAAATGGGCAAAGAAGCCAGATAGACATCTTTCCAAAGGAGATCTGTGAATGGCCCACAGGGAAATAAAAAGTTGGTCAACATCACTAATCATAAGGGAAATGCAAATCAAAACCATGATGAAATATTACCCGACACCTGTTAGAATGCCTATTATAAAAAAGATAAAACAAAAGCTGGCGAGGATGTGGAGAAAGGGGAACCTTGGTGCACTGTTGGTGAAACTATAAACTGATACAGCCGCTATGACAACAATATGAAAGTTCCTCAAAAGATAAAAAATACAACTACCATATGATCTAGCAATCCTGCTTTTGGGACTATATCTGAAGGAAACAAGTGCACTGTGTCAAAGAGATAGTGATATCTGCACCCCCAGGTTCATAGCAGTGTCATCATAATAGCCAAGATATGGAAACAACCTAAGTGTCCATTGTCGAATGAATTGATAAAGAAGGTGTGGTGTATGAATACACAATGGAATATTATTCAGTCATAAAAAGAAATAAATTTCCATTTGTGATAACATGGATGGACTTTGAGGGCATATGCTAAGTGAAATCGTTCAGACAGAAAAAGACAAATACCATATGATCTTACTTATATATGAAATATAAAGAAAAAGAGAGGAAAGAAAATAGACTTATAGAAAAAGAGATCAGATTTGTAGTTACCAGAGGGGATAGAGGGCATTGGATAAAGATGGTCAAAACTTTTGGGGGAAAATAGAAGTTATGGAAAAGAACTGGGCAAGCTTGCACAGCATCATTTCCAGGCCAACTTCCATGACTCTGGTTGTATTTCAACTCATTATAATTATTACTTGCGGTATCATGAGTTATGGATTGGAATAAGCCCCTGGGACAAGTAAGAATATGGAATGCTTCTTAAGTTTCCTTTCATCCCTCTCTCCTATTTTCCTAATCTGCCTGAGTAAATTAAGAAAATGTCAGGTTATAGTATTCTAAGAAATAAAAATAACATTTAACAGTGCCCTGTACTGGAATTGCTCAACCCAACCTGACTTGTTATTGACAAAATGAGGCTCTGCAATAAGGAGAAACAGGCCATCCTTTTGTGAGAAGTCCCTGGTCTGACTATCTCCGAGCCTACATCTAGTTTCAAGATAGTTGGTCACCTATACTGAATGGAAACTAAAGTTGGTGCTAATGATCAAAGCCTTTGGAGTTTAGAAAACTCCCTTGAGTGAACCTGCCCTAAGTACCCCTAAGTCAACTTGCACTAGGTGAAGTGAATTTTACTCTTAACGCATTTTAAAATTCATACCATTACATAACAAGCACTCAAAACGGACAGGCAGATACCCAAGAATATTGTTAGCAAGATCTCCAACCAATGGCAAAGTCATCCTGCCCAGAAAAACCCTTGCATTAGAAATTTTCAGATAACCATAGTTGCAACTAAACAAGGCAAAATGGAAAAATAATACTATCTACATGTTGGTCTGTCAAGTCAAGAAAGCTCGAGCCTTGGCCAGTGTGGCTCAGTTGGTTGAGCATAGTCCTGTGCACCAAAAAGTCACTGGTTCAGTTCCGGGTCAGGACACATAACCAGGTTGCAGTTTCTCTCTCACAGTTTCGCTTCATCTCTCTCCCTAAAATCAATAAAAACGTGTGTGTGTGTGTGTGTGTGTGTGTGTGTGTGTGTGTGTGTTTTAATTTAAAAAAGAAAGAAAAGAGAGCTCAACACGTGGGCTAAAGCAGCTTGAGATCAAATGAAGTGGTGGGGAAGGCATCCTAAAACAATGGCCAAAAAAACTCTTGCTGCTATGTGAAGCTGATGTGTGGCCTGGCATAAAGGGCCAAAGAGGGAAGACAACTGAGAGAGCAACAGCACAAATAATTATTCCAAGTCAAGATTTTGAATCGTAGCTTTGATGGTGGGAAAGCTGAAATGCTTATCTGTGGATAACTGAGTTTTAATTATTTTATGTCATTTCATGACACTGGAAGAGGTACTTCTATTGTATTTTCAGTTTGTTCCAAAATAATGTGTTATGACAGTAGAATGAAAATCAAATGTACCAAGGGTCAGATTTGTTCAATTTGCCTAAAGGAAAGATCATAATGAAAATTCTTAGAGAGGTTTACTACGTCAAATGAAATTATAACTCAGTCAATTGTTCAAAATACAAAGTTTGGTGTAAATTGCTTTAAATTTATATTTTCCATCAGACTTTTTATTGGTACAAGTTTTATCTTCAGATAAAAAGAGAAGTACAATTCTCAAATATCACAATAGTTCTCATATGAATCACTTTTTGGTTCTTGAATTTCTATATTCAGTTTAAAAAAAGTCCCTTTATTACAATCTTATATTTCCATCTCTTGTCAGAAATATTTTGACATAGGAGCAAAGATAAGTAATAATTTATAAAGGATAAATATGACTGACTATATGATCAAGGATAAATAAATGTAAACTAGTTTATATTACAATGAAATAATTTTGAAGTAGAAACATAAATCTAAAGTTAACTGAATAAATCTTCAATTTAGTAAAGGTAATATGACATTTGGCTACAAATATAATTATTTTTTCACTCATTATGAGGAAAATAAAATCTGTAACTATAAACATTGGCTAATTTTATTTCAAGATCAACTAGTTTGAAAACATATAATATCTGCAGTAATTAGATGAATTAAATAGTATTGTTTTAGGATACTACTTTAGACCAAAGACTTAAGCAAAGATGCAATATTTGAAATGAATAAGAAAATACTTGTTTGCCTTACTGGTGTGATTCAATGGTTGAACATCGACCCATGAGCCAAGAGGTCACTGCTTGATTCCTGGTCAGGGCATATGCCTGGGTTGAGGATTCAATCCCCAGTAGGGGGTGTGCAGGAAGCAGCCGATCATTGCTGCTCACTCATCATTGATGTTTCTATCTCTCTATCCCTTTCCCTTCCTTTCATTCTAAAATAATCAATAAAAACATATTTTTTAAAAAACTTGTTTTATTTTACACATGATATTTGTAAGACATTTTTTTCTTTGAAACAGCATATACTTAAATGACAGAGATTGTATTTGAATTTATGTTCTGAATCCAGCTTTTAAGCTTTTATTTTCAGTTGGAATTCTTTGCATTTAAGCTACTTTAAGGTCAATGTGAGGAAACCTCTTATTTGTTCTTTCTCCGTAAAAGGAGAAATAAATTTGTCTCTTATTGTGGCCTCTAATCCTCCGTGTTTACTGGAAAAGATCAAATCTCAGGTTTGACATTTAAAGGGTGCAAATTAGACACTGCCTAGTACATCACATAGCATCAGTAAAAGGCAGAGAGGTATTTACTTTAGATAGTTTTGATTATAAGCATTTCCTCCCTTTATTCTTTCATGTTTTTACCATCTTCATAACCCCATCATGTAGCCTACTGGTCGCTGAAGAACACAAATTACCAAACGTAATTTCACTTAGTGGATTTTCCGGTTCCAAAGGAAACTTGCATTTTAGCATAATTTCAAAATGACTTCAGAGGAGATTAGTTTCTGATATTTGAAGACAGTGGTTTGTGAAATGTGAAATCTCACATATTACATATTTAATGTTTTATCAGTAAATATTCTCTCAGTGACGTCTTGCAAATGGTAAACATTCAGTTAAAATGGCCTAATGAATACATTGTGTAGTCCTAAGTTCACAGGAATACTAAAGTTCTTGCAATTATTTTTAATCATAATTCTTTATGAATCCACTTCTAGACAATGTTATCTTCCCCTTGGGTGATTAGTGCTACCTCTAGTGGAAAGAGGGAGCCGCTTGTGATCTTGCGGTGCGGAGTTCAGATCCTGGTTCTGCCGCTATTGGCTGCATGACAGTGAGATACTTACTTACTTCCCTGAATCTGGGGTTTGGATTTCTTTTTTAAAAAAGAATTAGGCACAAAATGTATAAAGTAAAGAACACTCTGAACATAATACTGTACAATAAATGGTAGCTAAAGTTTAAATTATTAAAGCTATTTGTTGAAGTAATTTGAAATAGGGTTTCTGGAACCACTTTCTTTTCATGTATATTTGTATATTCTCATACAATATTATCCAAGTGTCATAGAAACATGAAAATGAATGGATGAATGTGAATAGTTCATTCTTAATGAAAATAAATGTCAGACAAAGGAAAAGTTTATTCATTTTAATACCAAAGAGTTATTTTGTTCTTTGTCTACTTTTATTCTGCCACAGTTTTTCTGAATGTCTCATGCATGCTGCTATGTGCTGCCAGGAAAATATGTCCTTTAGAAATTGTCATTAAGTCCTTTGGAAATTAAAAAGTAATCCTGGGAGGTGATGATGGTTTTGGATTATAATCTAGGAGTTTCTGGAGAAATTGCTGGGAAACAATAGGGATAGTGTAGAGTTCCTTTGTCTGCCTTGCTTCTGTTCCTTCCTGGGCACTGTACCAAGGTTGTCCCTTGGGCATCAGGTGGTTTTAGAGGAGACTGCTCTTTTTTCTTATGGAAAGAGAAAAGAAAGCATTCAGAAGCTCCTCTGCCAGCCTATTTCCTACAGAGATTCTGACCCCTTGCACCTCAGGCTGCCTGTCACCACACACAGCCACCTCTGCCCTTTATCCACCAGAGTTTGTCACTGTTTCCATGTTAGTTCACCGGACCCACTCTTCTCGCTCTCACTCTGTTACATTGCTCTAGTGTTAAGTTTGGGGAGGAAGCCAGCATCGTCTGTAGTTCAGCTCTCTTGTTAGTACTGGGATTTCTCAAAATCTGCCTGGGGTAATTTTAGTCTGTGCAAGAGTCCCATGGTGAAAACTGCTAGGAAGAGTTTTGAATGATACATCATGTCTGACATTGAGAAATTTTTTAATCATTTAGGAAAATACAACACCTTTTGACTCTCAGAATATTTTAGTGTAAAATGTAAAGATGTTTCAGATAATCCATTCAAAACTCATGGAAAATAAAACACCTATTCTATTGCTCTATACAATTTTCTTTCCGGGAGCAGTTAAAAAACAATGGAGAAACATTCATTTTTATAATTTGCTGACACTGTCTCTGATATTTTAAATGTTTTAAAGTTTTTAGAGCACATGTCAAAACACTTTCTGTGAAACAGCCTACTCAGAAGACTTTGACCTGGGGCTGGGGGAACACTCCGAGGAAGAGCTACCTGGTGGTGAGACACAGGCCTTCAGGCCAAGGGTGTGTACCACCGACCACACCCACTGTTTTGATTGTGGGGGAACACGGTAACCTCAATGTCACTCTCACATCTAAGGGGGATGAAAGAAGCACTGACTGAATTTTAATTGTTTTATCTTCTCTATTTCTTAGTATAATCACTTTTCATACTGTCTGTCTTACGTGTTCACCTATGGGTTCAGCTTTTCCTTTTTTGGAGAGAGAACAGAGCTAGCTGAAATGATGAGGTCCAAAGAGGTAAACTTCCTTCTGATCTTTACCAACATAAAATAGGCATTCCCAGGACACTTCGCTCAAAATGGAAACATAAAAGAGTTCCATGACTTAGAAAGTGACCATTCTCTAGCATGTCCAGTACATAGTTTGTCTGATACATGTCCTGTAACTCTGCATGGCATAAAAAGACTGAAAATCCACGCAATTGCAAAACTATAAAGCTGCAAAGCCTGGAGTAGATGAGCTAGCAGAGTTACTAATAAAACAGCCTTCATGGTATCTGGATCTCGTTCAGGTTCACTACAGCATAGAGGGAAGATAAAACTTCCCACCCTGTTTAAAAATCAATATATTTCACAAGGCTTAAGATAAATATAATGAAAAATAACACAATGATAGGTCACATTGAAAATACTCATAAAAACTTTTACATAAACACTGTCATTGCATCTCCATTTTCATAGCCCAAAGATTGAGGGGATTTTAGTACAATTGAGTAGTAGCATGATAGACCAAAGAATAACTCTAAAATAGCCCCATCTGTCTTCACAGCTCATGTTCTGATAGCAATGGTTTTTGAAGAAAGGCTTTCAGCTCAGAAGTCCACAGATTTGCAAAGCATATGAATCTGAAGGAATTATGGGTTAAATAAGTATACAAATGATGCCTTGCAAATCCAAGCCCAAATGGCAAAGCTTAATGCAAACACCTACCTACAGACATAGACACAGAATCATTTCTATAATATCATAACTCTACTGTGCATACTATTTGAAACCTAGTATTTTCACATGTGACAAATAGTCATCCTTTTGTGGTAGGCAGTTACACAGACCTGAGCAGAGCAACGACGATGGGCCACGTACAGAAAGTCACCAGGGGGGGACCTCCAGGTGCCTAGTAAGGACAATTATTGGGTGGGACTTTGCCTCCAGGGTGACTTTCGCTCCCCTAGCATATCACTGGTCATGAGGTTTGGACCCCCTGGCCTATCCTCCCTAGAGACAATATCTAGTTGTATTTCAGCTCCAGGTCCAAAACAGCAGCAAAATCAGACCAGTGACCCCATAGCTGTACTCAGGACGAGCACAATAAACAATGATTCCCGCCCTGGTGCCAAACCAGTGCACTTTCCCTCTCAGGAGCATGCCCCTGCCTTTCCCTTCCCTCTCCACCTCCCTGCCCCAGGTGCATAACCATTAGCTCTCTCACTCCCAAGCTCCAAGGGCCCTTCTTTAACTTCTATAACTTGTTTCCTAAGCACATTTCTTCTAGGAATTACTTCTTGTACCTCTGTGATTTTATACATAAATGTTCTCTTATAGTGGGAATCTTGGCTCTGAATTCTTTCCTAGCCAGAACTCAAGTACCAAGGTTGCTGAACCCAGGTCCAGTCTGACCCTATGGGTCTAAACTAACACCCAGTGCCGTCCCCACCACCTACAACACTTTGAAATCATAAATTTAAAAGCTACAAACCATGGATGTGCTTAATTTATTTTTTATTTTTTAAAATATTTTTAATTGATTTTGAAAGAGAGAAAAAGGGAGAGGTATAGATAGAAACATCAATGAGAGAGAAACATCGATCTGCTGCCTGCCACTTGGCCCCCACAAGGATCAAGCCTGCAACCCAGGCATGTGCCCTGACCAGGAATCACATTATCCACCCCTTGGCTCATGGGTCAACACTCTACCATGGAGAAACACTGGCTGGGCTGGGTGTGGGTAATGTTGTTTATCCAAACCATCATTATTGGGCATTTAAGCTGTTTTTAAAATTTGAATATTACACATATTCTTTTGGTCAACTTTTAATTAATAAATATTTGGAGATATGTCTCAGGATTCCTATTGTTCAAATTCCTGGAAGTGGAAATGGTGGGTCAAGAGTTTAAGGCTTTTAAAACATTTTATCAAAATTTCCTTCAGAATGATTGTATGAACAAATACTCATCAGCAGTGCTTAAGTTGCATGTATAGTGTTCCTTATAAATACCTGCATGTTTTGTATTAATCATCTAATCTTATATAGTACCTTTGCAAGAAGAACTTATCTGGCTGCTAATGAAAATGACACTAAGATGACATATGCAGAGGTCAATAATCCAATTAACTGTGTAACCTCAAAAACATGTATGAGAGGAGCCAGTTCATATTAGCTGTGCAGACTGCTATGGAAACTCTAAGGAAGTCCAGTCAGCTCAGTGGTTGAGTGTTGACCTATGTATGAACCAGGAGGTCACGGTTCGATTCCAGGTCAGGGCACATACCCGGGTTGTGGACTCCATCCCCAGTAGGGGGTGTACAGGAGGCAGCCGATCAATGATTCTCTCTCATCATTGATGTTTCTATCTCTCTCTCCTTCTCCCTTCCTCTCTGAAATCAATAAAAATATTTTTTTAAAAAAGAAACTCTAAGGAAGACCTGTGGCTATTATTCTCTATTTCTCTTAAAGGTTAAACTCTGGATAAAGATTGAAAGCTAGCTGCTCTGTAAAGTTGTTTTCAGATTTGATTACGTAAGATGTGCTATAGTAATGAGTCATCAGATCAGATTAACACTTGCAATAGGTTTGAATGTCAAGTAAGAGGGAGAATTCAGGGGAAAGAAAAATGATCCCCAGGGCCTAGACGTAAGTACTGTCTTGGCAAAACTGTATGTCTAAGTGTGACAGGTGTATTACAAGACCTTTTTAAAACCTTAAGAGCGGGTTCATGCTGGCTGGAGACTCTCAAATCATAGGAAATTAATTGTTTTCAAGTGATTTGTCTTCAGAGATATTCAAATTCTTTCTTGGTAAATAATCAAGTCTTTTTCAATCTTTGGTGTAATGAAAAGAACATAGGAAGAGAAATTGGAAAACTTGAGATTGTATATCCCAGCTTCAGACCACTGAAATCAAGTGAGTATCACAATAAAACAAGTTGTAATCTTTTTGCTGATGGAGGGTCTTATTGTCAATTTGTAAAAAATGCAACATCTATGAAAAGCAATAATGCAAAGTGCAATAAAACAAGGTGTGCCTTTATACAATTAATTACATTTTTCTTATTCTAGTCTCTCTTATGTGCCTACTAATTGTATAGCAAATGGCATACTTTTACTAATTATTCAATACATTAAACCAAACAAACCATCTATAGACATCAGTCTAAATAAAAATGAATTAATCATAAGACATCGGGCCTCTTTATTCATTGCAAGCAATCTCTCTTCTAGATAACATGTTCATGTTGCCAACTTCAGAAAACTTGAGAGGCAGAAAAAGAAAAAGACAGCCTTCTGTCTGACCTATAAACATGAAAACTTAAAAAAAAAGAAGTTCTGTTTTTCTTCCATTAAATGAATATTAACTTAATCTAATCTAAGGCTCATTTTTTAGTTAAGGTTTGCAAGCAAATCTCTATAAAAATGCAAATTATATAATAGACTCTTGGATTTTTCCTGTCCTTTTCCTTCATCTTGTTAATCTTGCAAGAAACATCCTCTATGTTTTTCAGAACATTGAATTTTAGTGGAGATGTTGATGAGGAAAGAAAACTAAGTTCCATATAAGCACTTAACAAAATTACTATGAAAAAAATTTGAAAGAAGTTTGAGAAATCAAGCCTCCTCTTTTGTTATTTGAATCAGTGACTGTCAAATTTAAAACATTGGCTTTCATTTTTACATAGTATCTTCTAAAATTTGAAGTTATACAAAAGCATAGTAAGTAAAAAGAAAAGAAATACTACAGGAAAAGAGCACCCCCCCTCCCACACACACACACTCACACACATAGAATTAAGACCTGAAGTCCCAATCAGTCTACTTACTTAATACATTCCTTTTAGTTCTATTTTGTTTTAGCTATTCTAGCTCTGCAGAGACTAAATGAGAAAAGTATGATGAAACATTTGACCTCCACCATGAAAGTGAAAGAAAAATAAGGTCAGTGATCTAAACGTTTGTTAGGAAATCTGTTTAAGACTTGGATTTGCATGTATCCCCTCTTTCTTGGACTATTAATTTAGTCAGCCCTTCAACTAGGCTTAACCATCTCAAGTGACATTGCCATCAGTGCAGAGCAAGTAGCTAAAGAAGATCTAGTTCAGGATAACTGAGCCTCTGAGACAGCAGACATTACGGGGGATTTAGGAAAGATTACACTCTTTGTATCCTGCCAAAAGCAATAATTAACATGAGTGGAATCTGCTTATATAAACAGCTGTCATTTCTTCTTCAACAAGGAATTTTGGCATTTGCCGGTATCAAAAAGGCTAATCTAGAGAGGACTTAATTTTCACCATCCCCCCTCCTTAGTAAGAACCTCTGAAAGAACAATTAAACAGAATGTGCAGCCTGAGGAAGGGTCCAGCAATCGCAATGCACGCCAGCCACTGCCCGAACCCGGGGAAACTTCAGGAAGACCCAGTGCAATACTTGGTCTGATTGTTGTCTGCGTAAGTACCTAGTCAAGATCAACACTCTTATTTATCATCTTCCTCTAGCATTCCTTCACCAGTCTTCAGATTCTAGATGACAAGTAAATACATTTCAATCTTAGAAAGTCATACCATAGTTTTTATCTGAATAACCCAAAAGGCATAACATTAAAAGGTAAAAGGAACTTCTAAATGTTTTTGAAGCAGAAGACTCCCTTCCATGATCATCAGAAAAAACCAGTTGTCTGAGAAGCTGGACATATAAAAATCATGAGCGTTTCATTCCAGATGTTATGAGGACTATAAGCTGTAGGACACAGACACTACATGCTAGGAGAGAAGAGAGGAAAGAATATTGAATCAACTGTGAAATACAGATTACTGAGATGAGGAAGAGTATGCTGTGTATTGCAGGTCCCCAGATCCTGTTCACATACTATATTTATTTTATCCTCAGAAACCCTTTGGATGGTAAACAATAACTGGGCTCAGAGAAGTTTTATGGTTTGCCAAGACTGAAAAGTCATGACAGTGTATGAGTCCCCACCCTCCAGGCCAGTGCTTTTTCCCCTTATTTTTCCAAGAATGCATTAAAACAAATGAACAGATAGATCATAAGAAAATTATACAATTGGCCCTTTTGCATATGAAAAGATGTTTTATTTCATACATAAAAAAAAGAATTGCATAGATATTTCTCAGCCATCAGACTGGCAAAACCAAAGTAGAAAACAAAGACTGTCGGGAACTAGGAACTATCATATGCTGTTGGGAGGACTAGAATATGGTACAAACCCTATGGAGGAGTATTGGCAAGCTTCACCAAAGTACAGATGCACCTACACTTTGAGCCAGCAGTCCTACTCTTAGGAATCGAGCTTATAAACACACCCACACAAGTCCAAAATGAAATATGATCAAAGTTTTTCATTGTGTTATTATTTGTATAGCAAGAATTAGAAATAACTCAAGTATTAACAATATGGAGTTGCCTGAACTAACTATGGTACATCCATATAATAAAGTAATATGCAGCAATAAAAGAAAATGAGGACTATCTTTATGTACTGATATAGAAAGATCTTTGGGATATATTCTTTAATAAAAAAACAAGGTACAGAATAGTATATATATGGTATACTATCTTTTATATAAGAAATGGGAAATGTATCTGTTGAAAATTGGAAGGATTAAAAAAAGCTAATAAATGGTTAACTATAGAGAGCAGGAGTGGGGTAAGAGAGGAAGAAAGGTTAGGAGAGGCATCTAGGTACACATTTTTAAAATATAGTTTTGACTTTCATACCATGTAAATGCACTGACCTTATTTTTTAAAGAAAAATAAAAAGGAAAAAGGAATCCTTAAAATTCAAAAGAAACTTAAACAAATATATATAATTCTATGTAAACATATTAGAGGGTTAGTTTCCATGAAACAAGAGTAGATTAACATGAAAAAGGAGCAGAGAACAAGAATTCTTGAAGATTAATGACAGGATTTCCAGGATGAGATTGCAAACTAAAATGCAATCTAATTTTGAATATTTGCTGGAGTATAAGAAAGAAACAACCTACATGGTTTTAATGCTTAAGACATCACTATGGAGAGATGCATCTACTATCAGAGGATTGTATTTATTTCTCCAATCACACAACTTGGTTCTGTAATGATTAATATGTACATAATTAAAACATTCTAAATAAAGAAATATCTATAATAATAAAAGCATAATATGCTAATTAGACCAGACGTCCTTCTGGGTGACCTTCCAGATGAAGCCGGGGCTGTGATGGAAGCCCGGGTCCCGGGTGCCAGAAGGAAGCCCGGGTCCTCGGTGCCAGCCGGGGGAAGGAAGGCCTACTTTTGCATGAATTTTGTGCATCAGGCTTCTAGTATTACATATGAATCTCATGGTTTCCTTGTTAAACGTTTGGCCTCCTCTCTACAAATAATATTTCCATTTATATTTTCCATTGCATGCTGAGGATTAAGTAATTCCTAAGGGTTATTCTTTCTATACATTTCCATGTGTTATACACTGTGTCTAGTTTTCAGACAATAAGGGCATGACAGTTGATTAAGGGGCCTCATCTTTGAGGCTTTAGAAAAGAAAAGGATTACTTAATCCTAAATCATTAGCTGGGTCAGGTACCTGCCATTTAAGCCTGAATATTTGCTTGGGTTTGAATTAAGGTAAATGTCCATGGACATGCTAAAGGCTGGGCCACCAGAGGTGGTTCCCATAGCGATAGGACTAATGTTCAGGGGGAAGGAAAAGCATGCTTGCAAGGCCGGCCCCATGGCCATGCAGTCTGGGTGGTTGCACAGGGTTCCATACTTACAAGAGGCTAGTGCTTGAGTGAATGCTTGGTTGACACCACCTTAAAATTCTTAACCATATCTGAGCAAGGGGCATCACATTTTCATTTTGAACTGAACCCCACATATTATTTAGCCAATCCTGCATATGTGGCTTGGCCCTAGGCTTATCTGTAGAGCTGGCTGTCGCTCTGTTTGACTTCATTTATGCTCAGCTATTGCTACCCCATTTCCTTCCTGCAGATAAGGGCTGGGGTTGGACTGCTCCAGCTACTGCAACAGTACAAAAGACGTGAGCAAACATGTATTGGGGAGTGTGAGGTAGGGTGGGGAGGAAGACCTAAACGTTAAATCATTAACGTCATGGTAATTTCATTCAATTTTTATAACTCTCGTTGACAATGCTCCTTCTTTAAATTTTTAGTAATTCCATCCTTCTATTGACTCTGACACCCCTATATTAGAAAAGGTCACCCCATATTTTCTCTCTAAATATTTAAGAGCATTGTTTCTCAAAATACAGTTGAAGACCAAGAGTGGCAATATTTTGACCCGGCAACATTTGTACAAATAATGTTATGCTTTCTTGGGGGGTCACCAATTTGCAGCTTACCAGAGCTGCTTTGTGGAGTTGTGCTGTGCACAGCATGCTCAAGGGAGCTGAGGCACCCAACGACTCTGTGTGCCTATGGGTCTATGGACATTCACTGGCCTCTTGTCTGATCTAGTCTCCTTGTTATAACTCTAGTTTTATAGCAGCAGTGCTCATGATAAGTTCAGTAGACTTTATTTTTTATTTTCCTCTAAGGTGGGCAAGTAGTAGCAAACAGGAATAATCTCTATATATAAAAGCGAAGCAACCAGAATGACTGGAACAACTGGTCGCTATGACGCACACTGTGGCCAGCCAACCGGCCCGATTGGGGGCGAGGCCGGCTAGCCAACCTCCCACGGCCCCTATCCCCAGCCGGCTGAGCCCCGATCGGGGCCAATCAAGGCGGGCCAGCCGAACCCCACCCGTGTACGAATTTGTGCACTAGGCCTCTAGTATATTTATATATGATAATAATTGTAATGACATTATTATTATACTCATAATGAATAATTACTATATATGAGGCACTGTCCTAAACACTTGATGTGCTCCATTTCATTCAATGTCCCCATCCACCTGAGAAGTAGCTACTTCATTGTCCACTATTTATAAAGGAGAAAACTGAGACTCAGCAAAGTGAAGTGGATTGATCAAGGTTGGAAAATTGGGACTCTGGCCAGAGGAATCGAGAGCCATGCTCTAAAGCACTGTAGTGCCCTTACTCCAACAGAGAAACCATTTGAGGTTCACAGTCATTGGGACTAGGGAGGTTCTGGCTATTTCATACCTGTCTGTTGAGTGAATTAAACAAACAAAAACAATCATGCACTGAAAGTGATTCTACTCTTTTTAACCTTATCTCACATTCCTACAATATAACGACTGCTGTTTGTACGTGATTTTAGTTTTGGAAGTTTCATGGTGATTCACCAGGTAGGATTTTAAAGGATCATAAATTGTGGACCCTTGTTGTTGGCTGTCATGAAAAACGGAAGAATTGAGGAAGTAAGCTGCAGATAAGGCTAGGAAATGTGGTCCTTTTCTGAGAAAATGGTTTACTGTTTCTTATTCACCTCAAAGCATCATCGCATTGATGTCAATGGGTCACATATGTACGGAATTTAAAATATGATATTTAAGAACAGTCCAAATATCTATCTTACTATCTTTGTGTTTAATTATTGGTTGTTTCACTTTTATGGGTGATTTAAGAGAGCACTTAGTGCATAAATACTGAAAACTACATAAACACCATCTTCCATAGAAATAATAAGATATATTAAAATAGGACACAATGAAAACAATGTCTAATCATTATTCAAAGCAATCTGAAATTCTCTAATACAGGATTATCTTTCTAAAATTTGCTTCATCCAGATAAGAAGGATGAGAGTAAATTGTAAGGATATATCCTTGGAGATAATTCTGATTTTAGAATTTTGCTGTAATTGCACGGTATGTTTAGCTGATGAATGTGGCGATTCAAGTAGCCTTAATTTCCCAGCTTCTCATTTTACTAGTTACCAACCAGCTCTACTGGAAAAGAAAAAAAAATTCTGGGAAGCCAGATACCAATAGCAGAACAGGTTTTGTTCCTTTTTATTTCTAAAAGTGCTCTAAAAATTGCTCCCAAAATTGCCACAGGCAAAGAACATGGGATTGTAGGTAAATATTAGCAGAGTGAGCACATTCCATACTTTTCTCAAACAGCAGAACTAACTCTCAAAAGGCTACTGCTCAATAAGACAGATGATGTCAGTTGAATCTCATTTCCCCATAGACAATATTAACAATGGCTTATGTTACTAACCAAGTTTTCAAAACAAACAACAGTAGACAACATCTCTATACTTCTTAAAGTATTTAAAAATTATTATATATATTAAAGACAGATAAGGTAGTAATCAATTAAACATATTTTGTTTATGGTATATTAGGAACTGGTTAGTGATTACAGATTCATTGCAGGTGTGTTGAGTCTTATTTTTTCATACACTTAGAATCATTTCATGATTGTTTGGGAAACAGATCTAGTGATATTTGTCTTACTCCCCTGTTTTCGATGGAAATTTGTCTTTCACAAGAATCGGCATTAAAAAATTTCTTGACTTCCTCTATGTTTGAGATCATGAGCACCAAACAATTGACATCCTTGTTTATTTGATGGTTTCAATAAGTAAAAGTGGCTGTAGATATAAGTAGAACCACTGAGAAGAGAAAACTTTATGCATCATGCCAGATTCACATGATAAATTTTGAGGTTGAAATACTTTTAATTACTAATTGAATGGCACTAATAAAGGATAATGGAGCCAAATATATGGTTTTGGAAGATGATTTGACTTTGGGTGGTAGGTACTGTTAATATATTCTCTCTGATCCTTACAACATCCTGTGAGGTAGCTAGGTATTATGATCCTGAAGTACAGGAGAGAGAAACTCAAGTTCAGGGACATTAAGTTAAATGCCCAAGGTTACAGAGGTGGGACTCAAATTCTGATTTATATGCTTCAAAATCTCAGGTCCTTACCACTACCAGTGCTCCTTTACCATTTCCCCCTGCCCGATAGACGGAAAACTATGTTTTTCAATGAAGACTGCAACTATTCTGAAACAGTATTTTCTCCCTAAGTAATACATAAAGCTTTTTTGCCCAATTGTTTGAATGATGGCTGCCTCTAGATAACCAGACAAGCATGGAAAATAATGTCATCAAGCTGACATTTATAGTCAGATTCAGTTAGATTAGATCAGTAAGTGCCTTTGAAATGCTATTTATTCATTTTAATAACTTATTCTATGTAATAAAAGGGTGGGAGATACTTCACAAGCTTTTCTCCTACTTTCTTGGACATGAAAGTAATTTGCATTCACCAATGGTCAGTTTTTCTTTTGTTACTTATTGTAGTGTTGATGCAAGAACTCAGTCCCTTTAGAGGAAGTGTTATAAAGCCCTTAAGAATATGGATCAAGTTGAATAAGGCATGAAACCTTTGTCTTATCTTTTTATTATTGTGTGTTCATATTATAATAAGTAGCTGAAAGAACAAAATATTTCACTATTGCATTAGAGCAATGATAAATCCGGACCAGAATTCTGATGCCAAGAGCAATCCCAGGATATGGACCTTGGTGAATGAAGGGAGGGGTTGTCAGATAAAATATAGTTAGATATCGTTTAACTGTATAAATATTGTCAAATATAAAATACAATTAAATACACACAGTTAAGTATCACATGTAACACACATCTATACTAAAAAAATTATTTATCAGAAATTCAAATTTAACTAGGTGTCCTGTATTTTTATGTCTTAAGCCTAGCAACTCTACTTTCAAAAAGCATTGAATCAAAAAACCAAAACACGAAAGGGTACACACCAATTATACTTATATAAAACTCAAAACCAGGCAAAAATAGTTCCACAGTTCTGAGTATGATTAGTGGTATATTTGGAGAGACCAGTGACTGTGAGAGTCACTAGAGTGATTTGGGAATGGGTTAAGCTCTATTTCTTGACCTGGGGGTAGTTGGGTAGTTACTTGTATTTACTTGGCAAAATAATAATGATGATAATAATAATAATAATAATAATAATAATGTGCATGTTTGGATTTGTTTTCTTTACCTTTTGGAATGTATATTATACAGAATTAGTTTGTTTTTCGGTGTCATGATCATATTTATGAACCACAGAATAGTGGTTGGGAGGCAATGCTGAGGTGAAGTACTAGGGAGTGAGGCTGCTGTTAAGAGGCTGATGTACGATCTAGAATAAGAGTTTGAAATGGGGCATGGTTCTAAATTATGGAGAATTTACATTTCCTGAGATGCTAATATTGGCAAGACAGCTTTCTAAGTGATGCACATTCATAAAGAATGAAGGAGTCTGGGAACACCCCCCAGGGATTTGGCATAGAACATTAGGTGAAGTGGTCTGGTCACTATCTAAGGCTGAAGAGTTTGTGGACTTCACAACCCTCAAGGGCCACATTCCAATCTCAGGCATGATAGGTGTACATATTTATTATGAAAATTTTCTGGCAAACAGTGATAGATTTTGAGGAAATCTGCATTTAATATTTTTTTTTTAAAAAATATATTTTATTGATTTTTTACAGAGAGGAAGGGAGAGAGATAGAGAGTTAGAAACATCGATGAGAGAGAAACATCAACCAGCTGCCTCCTGCACATCTCCTACTGGGGATGTGCCCGCAACCCAGGTACATGCCCTTGACCGGAATCGAACCTGGGACCTTTCAGTCCGCAGGCCGACGCTCTATCCACTGAGCCAAACCGGTTTCGGCGTGCATTTAATATTTTTTAAAAGAGCTGGAAGTAAAGTAGAAGGGGTGATCTCTGCTCAGTGTTAATTCTCACAAAAGTTCCATTTGGGCTAGTGGAAGCCCTGATGAGGTGCTTAACACCCACAATGAGAACGGAAGATGACTACATTTTATAGGTCAGTGGGAAGGAGAATAAACAATGAGCACAGTTTTCAAGTATTATGCCTGAAGTTCATAGAAGATTCAGTTACAAATGAGTAGGAGGAGGTTGAGTATATGGGTATGAGTTGCAGAAGTCTTGTCTGGGCTAGCAATATAAATTTGAAAGTCATCTCTGTGGAGGAGTTCATTAACACTGAGCAGAGATCACCCAGCAAGGATCAGGAGTAAGAAGCGAAGAGGACCAAGGGTAAAATGCTGAACAACTCTCATCTAAAGAGTGAGAAGTAGTAAAAAGAAGGCTAACTCTGATGCAGCCAGACAGGTATGGGATGAAAACTAGGAAAGAATGGTGAAGGATAACTATAAAATGTGGGCTGAAAAATGCTATTTGCCATCGGCAAGTAGGAATGCCTTAGCAAGAGCGATCTCGGTGACCTGATGTAAGTAGAAGCTATTTGAGCAGGATGGAAAAGGATTAGGAGATGGGAAAGAAAAATCTCAATTTTTTAAACCTAGGAGTTTGCTTATAATTGGAAAGAGAAAGATAGAGTGATAGATGAAAGACTCAGAACAAATGGAGTGATTTCTTTATTGTTTTGTTTTAAGATGGGAAAAACTTAAGCATGCTTGGGTACTGAGGAGAGCCAGTCAGTTGAAGAGTTTGAAACCTGGATCAAGATTTTGGGAGGGTGGGGATGGGAAAGGAACTATCTCAGAGCCAAAACATACATAAAAAAAAATTGGTTCTGATTATGAGGTGGAACACTTCATATCCTGATACTGCACTTACAAAAGATGCATTTGATAAAATGTGATAATATGAAAGGGGGAAACAAAAGAATTCATTCCGAAAGCTCCTATTTTGTACATAAAATTGCATGGAAGGTCATATGCTAAAAGTAGGAAAGAGAATACAGAATTCCTAGGGAGAGAGGAGTAAACATTTAGAGGAGTTATGGAGGGTAACAGGAAACCAATCAAGCACAATAATAACTGAATTGCTGAGAGAGATTACCAAATACCTGAGCTCAGAGGTCACCACTTTCATTAACAACAAGCTCCATAGCAGCATAGTTGTTTCCAGAAACACGTAGCAGCTCTAAAGACAAGAAAGTGTATTGTGGTCCTTGGTGAGGTATTCTGTGCATGGAGGACACAAGAACCTCACAGTGGAGGGGTTTGAGGCCTTTTCAAGAGAGTGATTGATATGATGCCCCGTAGTGCAGATGGGAGTGAAGCCAATAAGAACCTTTTGGGCTTGGAGAAAGGAGGTCGTGGAGCAAGACTGGAGATCAAGATGTGATCAGAGGAAGTGTCGTGAGAGTAAGCTGTGTGAGAGCGCAGGAAGCAAAGGATGCTGTGGTCAAATCGTCAGTTCTTGCAGTCATAGATTTTGGAGATGCCGCTGTTCTGGCTAATATTTCTAACAAAAGGCCCTGAGAAGCATTGCTGATGTGGGGGAAATTTTCTATGCAGAGGATCACACAAAAGAACTATGAGGTAACAGAGAGAAAACATCTTGGAGACGTTTAGGAATCCCCAAAATGATGGCTGCAACTATGTGAGAGGGAAAGATGGTGATATGGGTCAGTGTTATTGATATGTGTTCAGAATGATGAGGAGGTCCGTAGGGGCCAGTTCACAATAGTTGAACTGGGTGAATAGTATATCAAAGCAGTGGGTGACGTAGAAGAGTTGAAAGGGCAGATCCTTGGATCTGTGTTATGGACCTAGGAGGATGTAGTTCTTGGAGCATGTTAGAATAGCACCTTCATCCAAGGAGCTACAACAAAGTACTACTCTCTGGGAAGAATCAGACTTCAGAGAAAGCATTTAGTTAAATCGAGCACTCTATAGAGAGGTGGGAGGGACAGAGAAGTTATTTCCAAGGCATCATGAAAAGGAGGGATACTGATAATGGGAAAATAGTCCAGAGGAGAGAGTCTAGAACAGCATAGCAGAACATAAGGTAAGATAGATTACAGGCTACACCTTCATATAAATCAGTGATTTTCAACCCTTTTCATCTCATGGCACACATAAACTAATTACTAACATTTTGTGGCACACCAAAAAATATATTCAATTTTATGCCAATCTGACAAAAAAAAGGTTTAATTTTGATTCATTCACAACAAACAGTTATTGGCTGTTGTCAGTTTTTTTTATTTGATCGTCTAAGGAAAAAAGTCAGTGCCCCTGACTAAATAGTCAGGTATTGCATGTTTTAAAAATTCTTGCAGCACACCATTTGAAAATCACTGATCTACTAGTAAATGCATGGCAACTTTTGATCATCATATGCAACCAGGTCCTGGTATCATTGTAGAGGGAGAGAGATATGGTCAGTAGTGAAGCAATATGAATTTGAAAGTCATCTGTGTGAAGGAGTTCATTAACACTGAGCAGAGATCACAGATTCTGGACCTCAGGTTCTGGAGTCCCGTGTTGATCAATTGTGGTTGATAGCCCACATTAGAAGGATTAGAAATGAAGCAGCCCATTCATAGAGGTTTGAGACTCTCTCTAATATCTCCTACTTCCTGTGTATAACTATGAGAAATTAGAATCTATATTTATAATAATTACTCTAAACCTAGAGAAAATTCTCAGTGATCAAAGAAAGATTCAACAATATTCTTCTAACAACAAACATTATTAGATCATCAGATTGTTCATTATTTTGCACTTGCTAATCTAGGAATGTGGACAAAGACTATTTTTAAAATTAGTTTCAAAAATTAGTTTCAAAAATAGTTGGGACTATTGGTACCCAGAAACTTCAGTTATTTTAAAAAAAGAGCATTTCATTTAAGAGATTTCAAATATGGATGATATTTCTCAGTGGTAAACTAAAAGAAGGTAAAAAATAAAGGGCTGATTGAACCTTTTTTTTTTTTGGATATGTCAACAAAGTGAATCACCTTTTACAATGAGAGCTGAACAGGAATGAATCAGAAGTTGCTGCAACACCACCAGGAAGAGCTGATGAATACGTGCATGAGCACACGAGAATCAAAGCTTCATGCCAGATTAGACTAGGGAAACGTCCTATAGCTATTCTTACACTTTTAGGAGAGAGCACTTTGGAAATTTTCCATCTACAGGATACAATGTCCATCATAAAGGTATAGTACTCAGAATGAAATTGGAGTCTACGGGGACCTCCACAATGGCAGTTACACCTTCTCCTTATAAAACAAACATACTCACATACATTCAAATTGAAGAGTTAATTCTTCAGTCACCATTGGTTAATATCAACTGAACATATGTTACAAAATTGGGAAAGTTGTTTGGGAAAATAGTTGTATGAAGGCCAACCTTATAACTACAAATCAACATTGACATAAGTAGATGGGAGTCCAAGAGGGAAGTTATGATGGAATTTACCAACTTGGTATAAGTTCATTTAAGGTCAACACAATGTTTGCCTTTAATTCCAAAGAAAATTGTTTCCACTGGAGCATATCCCCAAATTCAGTTTGCCTAGACTTTGTACTTGCAACTGATGCATCAGGGATCTTAAAACATTAGTGTTAGGAGGAAATTCGAAAACATCTACTCTCTTTCTTCCCTTGTTCTTTTCTTCCCTCCCTCTCAATAGATTAAGGAAGGGAAGGCTAGAAAAGTTAAATAGCTTGCTAAGGTCATGACATAAGTATATAAGGGAAGAGTTCAATGTGAAAATATGTATGACTTTGGCACTTAGCAACATAAAAGTCATTATTTATAGTACTTTGAAAAGATGATAAATAAAAGAAAGCTAACTACTTGGGCTTAAAATGTCTTATTCTATTTGTGGCACAAACTCTCGATTGCAATGCTCTGAAGTTAGTGTTTTTGGTTGCATGCATGACCAAAAGCACCTTTGGCTTCAACTCTTCATGTTGAAATTATTTTCTTCCAGAGGCTAGGGTGCTTTCTGGCCTTCAAAAGAAGACTATCTTGTGTCCAAATAAATCATTTCTCATGTGTGAGGCTGGAAACTTTTTATTTTTATGCTTGTTCATGGTCTTTCCAAGTTCTTCCTCATCTTATTGTGCTTTTAATGAACTCAACACATCATGTATAGCTGATGCCCTGGGATGCCCCATCCAGGACGTACCTCTGACACAGGAGCCCATACTCTGTCAGTGGGCCCCAAATCTAGCTGCTACATATTGAAATCAATGGGAGCTCATTACAATCCAAATATCGGGGCCTGGGAACCTGTGTGTAAAATGCATGCCTATGTGCTTTTTGTGCCATCAAGTCTTATACCTAGCATTTAGAACACAACTTCAGATTAATCTCTTCCTCCTTTACTCCAGTGAAAATGCAGTATTTGCATAGGTGGCTTTTTAAGTTAATTTTGTTTTATCTTATTTTTTTTTCATTTTCAAGGTATCAAAGGGAGAGAAACTCAATAAGACTAATAATGCTAAGGTTCAAATAGTAATTAAATGACCCTTCCAGGATAATTTGCAATTTAGCAGTTAATCTGTGAAGAGCAAACTTCTAACTCTACAAAATAAATCTCTTAGAATTTTAGACACCAAAGCAGCCAGGAAGTTGCTCTTTAGAAAAAGGAAAATTATAACCCACAGCCTTTTCTTTGGGCCAGTTCTGATATTGGTGATCTGCAGAGAAATCATTTGAAAGGTATTTATTATTCACCAACAGTTTAATATATTCCCATCCTTATCACAAAAGGCATTTAAGTCCACACTTAAGGATACATAAAATATATAATTTATAAATGAGGAAGAAAAAAACCAAACCAGAGCTGAGTGAGAATAAAACAAAAGGCTAAAAAATGCCAAATGTTATGATGCCTTAATATAATATATTCATTCACCCATTCATTCATTCACTCACAAATAGTAAGTATTCACCTTTGGTCTGGTATCCAGCTGGGTGGCTATGCACTGACTGAGTCCTATTGGGTGTTTACTTCAGGTGTCTATTCTGATTGATTGGTGCCCATGACTCCTGTTAATTTAATATTTTGAATGTTACTTATTCCCTAGTGCTGGGACTATAACAGAGAGAAAATAAATCCAAACCGGTCCCTCCCTTCCCAGGCTCTAGCTTTGCATACACACAGATATGATCTGACAACTATAACAGAATATGGCAAGATCGAATATAATGTATTTAAAAAATGAAACAACAGCAAAGGAAACAAAACAACAAGTATGAATAGGAAAGCTAGTCAGACAATATATCATGAAGGGCTTCATTACGTTTATAAGGAATGGTTGACACGATCCTTACTGGGTTTTAAGCAGGAGAATACAGTAAGTAGAGTTGCTTGTGAGAAAGATCAGTCCAGCTCCTGCATTAAACATCTCCTGCTGCCCCCACCTGGCCAAATCCCACTGGTGGAAACCATGTTCAGACGTCTGTACAGAGGCCATTTCTGAAAAGCAGTGGTTAATGCTGTGATCTGTGCAGCTAGAACACCTGCACAAACCCTGACTTGGACGAGAAATTTAAACTTCCCTTGGCTTCCATTTCCTTATCTGTAAAATGAGGTTAAGGCCCTACCTTATAGGTGCTTGTGAGGAATAACAAATCGCAGTAAAACTATACTTGTCTACGTAAGACTCACTGGGTGCTTACGTACATTCCCCAAACTGTATGACTACGCTTTAAAGAACAGATGATTGCCCTGTTACCATATTAATACTTTCTCAGCATGCCTTTCACAGCACTGGTTTTTTGATTTTCTTAAAAGAAAAATTGTCTTTGCAATTCCTCTCTATTCTTCCCTGTTTGGGTTTCACTTGTTAACCAATAATAATTTTGACTTTTGGCTTTCCTTTTTTTGGTTTGTTTGTTTCATCAGAATGACTTTGACAGTTTCATTTTCCAACCTGTAGTTTAACTTCCTAGACTGAGTCTCACTATGTGCTCTCCTAGAGGGGGGCCTCTTCCTGTAGGCAGAAAAAAATAGGTGATATTAGCATCGCCTATGTGTCTACAGCAATGGGGAGAAGAGGAACGCCACGCAGCCTGCCACGGAGTATTTCAGGTTACACACGTAGAAGGAAGTGCTGCTAAGATGGCCCTTGACATTGGCCTTCGCTGACCCGAGGTTTTATGCAACTTCTGCAGAAGGGAAGGAAAAACATGACCTGGTTGAGCTAAGACCTGCCAAACTCAGAGCAACACTGAAATAAATATTTCAGCAGACATAATATGGAGGTTATTTGTCTATAAAAGTTGGAAACATTTGTGGGAAAGGGACCAGTGGAACTCCCATATTTTCCTGTATTTGTCTGGGGGGAAAACAGAGCAGTGTGCGGGTGTCAGATACTCTGCAGAAAGTTTCATTGGAACCACTGGGCTTTGTGTCACTGTGGGTAGACACATGAATTGGTAAGGTCATTCTATTAGGAATTTTAGGAAACAAACAAAAAATAATTTGCACAACCCACTTTTCCCCTATAAGACAAGTAGCCCTTATGTCAGTCACCAAATACTTAGAGGAAAGGTGCCTTATGAGACGTTGGCGCCGTACAGAGTTGGCTACCATCAGAGATCAAATCCTAGCACCTCAGAAATTTCTCCTTCTGTCCTGTTTCCTGTGCCTTCAGGTTCGGTACCCTACAAGTTGTCACCTCTCTTGACTAGCCCTTTTGGTTTGAAGCTTCTCTTATTTATTTTTTTCTGCTTAAGCTCTGTCTGAATTTTTTTTCTTTCATTTCTTCTCTCTTTTTGGGAGGGGATGGGCAGGAGAAGGATAGTTTAACTTAGAGCCAAATGTGAGCCTCATTTCTATTCTACTGTCCAGCCCAGGATCATAGGCTATAATCTAATTTAGTATGCTGGGCCCAGATTTAGGATGGAAGAAAGCCTAAACTCAGTTTGGGGTGCCAAGTCATTACCCGTTGACAGTCTTTGAAGTCCCTAGAAGCCAAGTCTTGGTTCCCATTGTAGCAACTGCAGAGGCTATCTCCATTTCAACGTTCTCTTTCCCCCAATCCACCAGAGATGTTTTCCCTGCTGGGATCGCTTGCCCAACCCTTCCCCACTGTATTAGGAAGACCAGTCCATTTTCCCGAGGAGATTATTCAGACAGCAAAACCCTCTACATTCAGGTGATTTGGTCCCATACTCTCCCCATGACCCACTGCACCCTGAGGCTACCGAACAGAGGCAGCGTGCTCAGTTTCAATCTTGGGCTCTGGAGACAGAAAGGTCTACATTCTATTTCAGCTCTTCCACCGAGACCATGAACAAGTGATTTTTAAAATTGTTATTAGAGTTTATAAATATTGAAAGTTTACTGGGGTATAATATACATAGGAGGTATATAAAGCTTGAAATTTCACAGAGTGAACATCCCAGCACCCAGATAACAAAATGAAGACATAGCCAGCCCCTCAGCAGGTTTCCATGGCCTCCCTCAGTCACTACTCTGCAAAGCAGCCACTATCCCAACTTTAAACTCTGTAGGTTATTTTACCTGGAATTTAGGCGTTAGTTTCTTCATATGTAAAGTTGGGAAAATCAGAGCACTGATTTCGAAGTATATAAGCATGAAATGAGATAATCCACACAAAGCGCTCTGCACCAGATTGGATAGTGAACCAGGCAGCAGCTCTTGCAATTTATTTGATTTCCCTACTTGTTGGACCTGGGTCTGGCACCGCCCGCCTGTCAGATGCATGAAGCAAGCTCCATCTCTTTCCAAGGCCTGAAAGCTACTTTTTCACAACTTTCCAGGCTTTACATTTGGCCAGGGGAGGTAGAGTTGTGACAACCCGTGGAGAAGAGAGAAAAGAGTGAACACAAACACACATATGAACAAACTGGGGGTCCATCCTGGAGAAACACTGGAAATGATCAAAACCAACTGGAGTGGGCTTTTCTAGTATGAGGAGAGGTGAGAAGATAAGGCATTAGATTTCCAAAGCCAGAGACATTAAATCTGAGGGGCCAGGAGAACCATAGCCATGAACCTTCCTGACACTGCGGAGGCACCGAGGGGGAGTCAGAGCACAGGCAGGGCCTTGGTATGTCAGTTTATTTTTAGGAAAAGAATATGTTCAGCATAAAACTTCTATTGAGGGCTTACCGCTGTGCTTCCTTGAATATTGATTAAGAGGTATAGATTAACATCTAATAGGCTCTGCCTTGACCTCTGACTTCCCAGAAGTTTTTTCATCGTTATCTTCTGGACATTGCCTTATCTCTCCCTATTTTAGTTCACATGCCTCCCTCCCCATTCTCAACTGTGCACCATTCGTGGCCTCATGAGTTCAATGCTCAAATGATCATATACCTATACTACTGAGGGAGCATGAAGACCATACATAACCCAGTCCCAAGGACATCCCTTCTCTAGAAGCGGAGGATTCCTTTTATAAGGGTCAGTTCCTGCAACACCACACAAGTGTAGTTGAAGAGTGAGTAATCTAGTTCAGTGGTCACAGCAGAGATTCAGTTCTTTGAAAAGCAGTCATTTTTAACCTTCTCATTGTTTATTGTATACATCTGACAATGAGGTTGAGTTTTTAGATATTTAGGCCTTTTCCTTATGCAGTAGTACCCTCCAGGCAGTCATTTCCGATGGTATTTGGAATTCCGGATCTTAATTCTTTTCCACGCACAATGGAAATAAACAATCCCTTTTCGGTCTTTCCCTGTTTCCTTCCTAAATAAAGCCTTTTTATTTATGTAGGTCCATGCTCTCCCTGGGAATTCAGGTTTCATTCCCACTGGATGTCTTTCTCATTTAAAGGGTGCTCAAAGGTGGTGCAAAGGAAATTTTCCATTTTGATTGTTGTATTATTCTAGAAAGGAAAGAAGGTTTAATGCTTTAAAAAATTTACCTCTCCATCTCTCTCTCTCTCTCTCTCTCTCTCTCTCTCTCTCTCTCTCTCTCTCACACACACACACACACACACACACACACACACACACACACTTCTGATTGGGTATCTTGAGGCTTTGAAGTTCTTAAACTAAGAAGTAATGTCAAAATAAGCATTATTTCACCCTCCGGAATATTGGAAAATAAGCTGCCACCATGAGACTTCCAATGTCCCCTCTTTGAGTTTGTATCTACATAAAAGTATTTACCAAACCATTGAGTCCACATCTGTGTGAGGACCATGTGCCTTTTCTGATGGGAGCTCCAGGGCCTGACAGAGAGACTTAGCTCCAAGCTACCTCTAGAGCACCAATCAAGTATGTCAGTTTATTATTTGTTTATAGAGACAACTTAAATGATTTTACATGGTTAGAGATCTTTATCATCTAGAAAAATTAACCCCAGATGTCCCCTTTTTCTTGTTGTCATTGTTATTTCCCCAAACTAATTGTTAAATACCCATTAGAACTTTCGTAAAATACATGAAACTGTATCCTTATTGACTTTAGGTTAACTTTTAAGCTGGATCTAGGACTGTGTAAAATTTCAAAATAATTTTATTGTTTTATATGAAAATTTAACTAAGTTCACTTTTAAAAATTCATTACTGTTTGTTCACAGTCTATCTTCAGAGGCTATTGTTCTAATGACAAATTACATTGAATCAACAAGCACTGTATTCTTTTTTAGTATCAGAAATTTCCTCTTTAATACATTTTTTAACTTAAAATTGATCCTGTCACACAGACAATTATTAAACAAAACTGAAAGAACACCCAGATCCAATTTTCCTCTGAGCAGGACAAGTAATCCATGCCATTTTGACCTGCTTTCTTGTTCTCAAGAATCATTTTTTTTTTAGCTTCGCTTAGAGCATTGCATTTTATCGCTAGCCAACTTAGGTGGTCATATTAAGGGAATAGTTTAAATGCCACATTTAAACTGACAACATTGGAAAGCCTAGAAAAAACAATAACAATAGTGCTAAGAGCAAACAGATGTCTGGCCTTGGTGAGAGCTTTCCTCTCTAGAGACAAATAAAACAGCCCAGGCTGCCAGAGATTGTCATGGTGGGCCAAGACCAATCAGGAGAGTGAAATAAATTTTACAAGTCAGAAAGCGAAGTTTGAGTGTGTGACGTACACTTCGGTTCTAACATGAAATGCTCATTTAAATGCCTGCTCTGGTCACTTTCAGATCGTATCTGGTGCTCTTTCTGGATGGAGAGCTGTTCCAATGGATCAGATTGTCAGCAATGACGTTAACACACCACATCACTCATCTTTGGGCATCTGCTTGAATTCATCTAGTTTTTCACATGCATGATGCTTGTGATTTATTGAGCATTGGATAAGAACTTCAGAGCTTTTAGAGGCAGTGTGTCATCCCTCAATGGAGCTATACTTCATGCACACGAATTAGCAAACTCCCCCAGTAATGTGCTTTTGTCATGTGACCAAACAGGACTGTGACCTTGTCTATTTTCTCATCAGCAAAAGTGAATGCCCATTCCTCCCCTCCTTTCTCTAGCTTCTCAATGTCTTCAGTCATTCCCTCCCATAGAATATAAAGGAGGGATGCATATATATGAGTGATGAAGAAACATTACTTAAGGCAAATACATATTATATAGTTTCTACTCCTTAGCATCAAGTATCCTGAAACAGAAAAGCAAACATATAATTTCACAGACATCAAAAGGGCACAGTATCTAAAGGATACACGTTAATAAGTAATGTGCATACAGCATTCAATGTGATTTTTATATTTGAGATATGTTGTCTAAACTTGTTTTCCTCAATGAAAGCTAGTCGAATAAGGAATAATCAAACTTACATATAGGAAAATCTTGTAAGAATTCCCTTACTCACTTTCTTCCTTCATAGGATGCTATACATTTCACAACCTCCTCCCACCCAAAGGGATTTTGGAGTTCGCAGTAAGTGGTCCACTCAGTTAGGCCCACTTTAGTTAATTAAGTCAGTTCAATTCCCACCAGTCATCCGCGCTGTCTTGTTTAAGCACTGCTATCATCATCATGCCACTTATGGCTTCTAATAAACTGGTCCGTAGAGTTCCAAAAGCATCTCACTTTGCAGCAGAGACCAGCTGTTCAGTCTCGCAGGTCTGTCTGCTCACTCACCTTCCAATAGATATGTCCCTGAGTTTGAGGAAGTCATCAGAGCCCAGGTCTTGATCGTCACACCTGCTTACATCTTACTAACATCTCTAGGTCTGCTCTTGAGAACCATCCAGACACTACTTGTCCCCTCCTCTACTTTTAAATCAATCCCCTATTGTTGGATAAATTCTTTTTTCATATTTTGCAGTTATTTTCATTAATTGCAATGGCAACAGGTGTGAATTTAGAATACATCATATTGTTTAAGTGAAAACTTTTCAGATGGAAAAAAAGACCTCTATGGGGAGGGTGGTGAGAAGATCCGCAGTCCTTGTCAGTAAAAATATTTGCTCCTATCATATTTTATGAATTCCCCAAAGCTTTTGTCCTGGTGCATTTTTAGTAGATGCAACATGAAAACAGATAACAAACTGTCAAACAGGAATCAGTGAGTTCTCAGAGCTTGTGCCAGGAAGAGGTCATATTATAACATAAATCATATTGTCTTTAATAAAAAGAGAAAGCAAATATGTAACAATTATTCCCAAAGCTTTGTTGTTGTTGTGTCACTTTGATATTACTCCAGTGTGCTTACAATAATACTTTTTGTTTTGGCATCCTTAAAAATATTTTAAAAAGAATTTTTTTCTAATGAAGTCCAGAAAATAAAACAAAAATTCAAACAGAAATCTCAAATTTTTGCCTTACGAAATACAATTTGCAGATTTTTGGCATCTTGTGGTGTATATAACACATACACACATACATGCCTAAGTAATTTTCAAAATATTCTTATTTCTAATTTGAAAAATGTTCTTTCAATGAAAGGGAGAGAAAGTTAGAGAGTTTTAACTTTATGGCAACCTAATTACAAGGTTTCAGGGAAAGACCTGATTGGCTGGGCTTGAATCTAGTGTTCTATCTGGGAACCCTGGCCAAGGAGGCACAGCCAGGCAAAAAACCCAACTCCTGTGGACACATGCAGTGAAGGAGGGGAAGGAAATTCCCAAAGAATGAAGATGATATTTTTAGAAGAAAAGAAAGGTGCTAGGTAGACCACATATGATAAGAAAAATGCATTTCTGCCAAAACCCACTGTTTTTATTCTTAATCTACCAGATTAAGAAACAAAGGTATAGTGTGGGATGAGTATTCTTAATACCATGACTTCTCATACAGTAAGGGCTGGCTACAGCCTTAATTTTTTCCCCAATTGGACTATTGGGAGATTTTTATCCTTAATAAAACATATAATATAAGACAAAAAGAAAATAGGATTTATCAAAAAATAAACTTTTCTGAAAAAATAATTTTTTAAAATAATTACTTATTTAATTACCCAAGTAGTAACACAGCATTCATACTCATATAATATACTGCTAGGTAGATAAACCATAATTAGTTTTTCCAGTTCCATATTGGTCAAGCATCTACATTGTTTTTGTTTTGTTTTTTTCTATTACAACGCTATTGCATTGAATAGTCATGTATCTGCAAATATATTTCCACTAGAGGCCCGGTGCATGAAATTCTTGCACTCGGGGGTGGGGGTGTGTGTCCCTTAGCCCAGCCTGCACCCTCTCCAATCTGGGACCCCTTGGGGGATTTCTGACTGCTGTTTTAGGCCAGATCCCTGTGGGATCAGACCTAAACCAGTAGTCGGACATCCCTTTCACAATCCAGGACTGCTGGCTCCCAACCGCTTGCCTGCTTGCCTGCCTGCCTGATTGCTCCCTAACCACTCCCCTGCCAGCCTGATCAACGCCTAACTGCTCCCCTGCCGGCCCAATTGCCCCCAACTACCCTCCCCTGATGGCCCGGTCACCCCCAACTATCCTCCCCTGCCAGTCTGGTCACCCCTAACTGCCCTCCCCTGCTGGTCTGATCACCCACAACTTCCCTCCTCTGCCAGCCAACTTGTGATCACATGGGGGCAGCCATCTTTTGACCACGTGGGGGTGGCCATATAGGATGATAAATTCCTGGAAATAGAATTGCTGGCTCAAGGCTCTTTTTTGTAGCTTTATTATCAAATTGTCCCCCTTAAAGTGTATCAGCACTTACATTCCTACCAACCAAATATAAGAAGGCTAATTTCCACACAGACTTTAGTGTACCATCAATTTCCCTTTATCTTTGGCAACCATTGGAATATAGTTCACAATTGTGTGGCTCTCTTTATTCACCTTGTGAATCACCATTACCAGTGATATCCTCTCAGGAGCACAGTAACTACTTCTGCAGCACCGACATCTTCCCCTCTTATAAATATTAATTTTTCCATTCTTCCATAAAGTGAAACATTTGTCACATTCTCCTGAGTGTTATCCTGTTATGAAGAACAGGGAGAAAGAGTCTGCCTGAGACAGTAGACCATGGTATAGACCCGTGGTTGGCAAACTGCGGCTTGTGAGCCACATGCGGCTCTTTGGCCCTTTGAGTGTGGCTCTTCCTAAGCCTTAGGAGTACCCTAATTAAGTTAATAACAATGTACCTACCTATATAGTTTAAGTTTAAAACATTTGGCTCTCAAAAGAAATTTCAATCGTTGTACTGTTGATATTTGGCTCTGTTGACTAATGAGTTTGTCAACCACTGGTATAGACCAATGCTTTATGTTAATACCACCTAACACCCCAATCAAAACAGGAAAATGGTTCTTCAATGAACCCTTCGCCTTTTAGAATTAATTAGTTCTCCTGGCTGGGGTAAAACTCAAAAAGGCAGGCCTGAAATGCAATCATGTTAAAGAACCTTATAGTGAGCTTTGTCTTTTAGATGTGACTTGGGGAGGAAAATTGAATTTCCTGATTTCGAATGGCAGACTCTGCTATTACATACTTGGTAATTTCAAAGAGCATCTGTCATCACACAAAGACAAATATATTTCCCAAAGAAAACATCTGGTACTTTTTAAAACAAGCCTCAGGCCAGCTCTGCACAATGAATGGAAAATGTGCTATAGATAGAGTGTTATTTCATGTTGCTTTTCATTTAATCAGTGAGTGAGGAATGTTTGCATTAAATTAAGCATCTCAAAAATCAGCTCTCTTCAAGGCCTTGGAGAAATGTAGAGGGTCTTTCTAAAAAAGATATATTCTCCACATAATAATAAACAACACGGACATAAATGTAGGTTATGTTAGACCTCTGGAGAAGAAGTTATTTGTTGGGATAACATTTGTTAGGGGTGGGGGGCTTAATGCTTGGTGACTTATATTTTTCCTCTGTGATGGGTTGTGTTAAATGACTAAATCTATTTTTCATGAAAAACTTCCTAATCCGACAGCTATCAATATTGACTCTGATAAGTCTCTAACAGTCTTTGTCATCTAATGCACATTTTAAAAATCAAATAGCATATGGGGACAATTCAGAGAAATATGTTAATTTAGAGGAATATATTTTACAACTCAAGACACAGGCCAGGTCTGGAGCCAGCTTTTTGGTTTGTTTTTCTGCTAGAACTCCGCTGGTGCAGGGCACAAAATCCTTAAGCATTCATCATGTAGTCCTAGCTCACTCGGGATTGATGGATGGAAAGACAGCACATTGCTGACATAAGACGCATTGCTAACAGTGAGATGAGTCCTCTTTATGAAATTGAACATTAGGGCAACACTCCACTTTATCAGACATTTAAGGTTAGGGAAGCTCAGGGGGCAAAGAGACTAAAGAGATAGCAGTCAGTGTCTGGCCCTGCAGTGCCAACCAAATTCAAAGGGCAAAGTGCCAAGTTCAAGCTGATATGCATATTGTCATTTGTACAGTGTTGTGAAAACATCCTGATAGCGTATGATCCTAGGCATGTCATTATTTCACATGATTTCTTTTCTGCCCCAACAGCAAGCAATTTATGCATCAAATAAATATATTCACTGAATTTAGAAATCATTCTAAATAACCACAGTGAGCCTGAATGGGAGGGTGGGTAAGGATGCTTCTAGCTTTTCTAGAAGAGTTGTAATTTCTTGGTGTGATGGTGAGAGGTTAGGGTTAGGGTTAATGCTTCCAACCAGCCCATCGGTATCCCAGTTTTCTCCATCCCCTCCTTTTCCCCTTGGAAAACACATTGGCTCAGTGGTGATGTGTGTGTGTGTGTGTGTGTGTTTTTTTAATATTTTATTTATTTTTTACAGAGAGGAAGGGAGAGGGATACAGAGTTAGAAACATCAATGAGAGAGAAACATCAACCAGCTGCCTCCTGCACACCCCCCACTGGGGATGTGCCCGCAACCAAGGTACATGCCCTTGACTGGAATCAAACCCGGGACCCTTCAGTCTGCAGGACGACGCTCTATCCACTGAGCCAAACTGATCAGGGCATTGGTGATGTGTTTTGATGTACAAACACTGCTTTTGCTGTCATCTAAAGCCTTTCCTGTTTCAGACCCCTTTTGGTTCATACTGTTTTGTTGGGCGAACCCAGTATTTATCCGGCGATTGGATTTCCCACTTCTCACCCTGGAAGGCACTGGCTGCCGCTCAGTGAGCAGAGGTACTGAGCTGGGGAAGAGAGACATCCTGCCCAGCAATCCTCAGCCTGGTCTCCAGCTGGAGAAGCTTCCTTCTGGGTTGTTGTTGCAGGTGAGAGAGTAGCTGGAGGATTTCTGTAGCTCTCCCCCAGTTTTAGGGGATGGGAAGGGGGCACAAGGATAACCAACCTGACCACCCTGGAGAGAGCCACCCTGTCACTCGCTGCTCCGGCAGGGCCCTCGCTTCCCTTCGGACGTGGGGCTGAATGGCTCACATCAGTGACTTTCCACACGGGATTTCTCTCCCCTTTAACTTTCTCTGACTTCGCAGATGATAGATGCCGTCTTTACTCCTCTGCATCCGCCACCACCATGCAAACACTGCAGGCAGCAGCATCAACCCCTTCTGCCTTTCCAAAGGACATCAATAGCCTGTTTTCTTTCTAGAATTCTTCCAGGAATGACTGCATGTATTTTCTTCATCCCATTCCGACCTTATTAAGGTGCCTGTCCTTGGTGGTGCCCTAAAGTGTTTTCACTTATTTTATTTCCTCCTTGGTGTTTCTTCAACTTTAGAGCTCAGTGTGCATTTTGGAAACTCTCTCTGGAGGCCACTGAGACCTGGTTTTTCCACTGCTTCAGGCACGAGCAGAGGCCTGGTTTGCATTTGAAGTTGCATTGTAGTTTAGATCTTCAGCGCATAAGCTGGAAAATAACCTTCATCTACAAAGCAGCCTCCATACCTCTGAACTCAGTCGCTAAATCAAACTCACCCTCCAGCTAAGCGCCAGCTCACTTGTTAAAGATTCGTGGAGCCACTTGGATTTACACCCTGATGAAAATTCAGAACGAAATTCAAAGGTATAGATGTAACTTCTGGCTCAAATGGCAAAATATTAGTATTGCCATACCGTCTTTTTTCCACATATGACTATAAAACTTAGTGAAGGGATTAGGAAAAGTCCTTTGCTGTGCTTCAAAATGACCATATCCTTTATGATAACAGGGTTGGCCCAAGGTGCAAGGAATGCTGGCAGTGACTTCTATGCTATGAGCTGACAAGCGCCAAAAGACCCACCCAACAGAAATAGCCTCCCTGGGACTTCCACGCAGGCTCGAACCACTTTGCCTTCTGCCTAAAGAATCAGCTCAGGCCCAGGCCAAACCCTGGTCTTTATTGCAATTCAGTCATAGAAAACAAACACTTGTAGCAATGACTTCCTGCCGAGTGCTTAGGGGAAGGGAGCCTCAGGTGCTAAGGGATTCACTGGAGAAAAATATTAAAATGATTAACAGTGTTTGTAAACACTAACAATGTAAATAGAACAATGTCGGAATTATCACGGGGCCATTAACAGTCAGGAGGGAGGAGAGTGAAGAGCTCACAACACAGATGGTGCTTCCGTGGACCTTGAAGGGTCAGCAGAATTTCTTCTGGGAAAGGAAAAACATTTAAGGAAGAAAGCAGAGCATACTGGAGAGGCCTGGAAGACAGGACATGATCTGGAAACAAAATAAATCTCCACTTCCATGAAAAAATTCTGCATCAACACTGGATCATTGGATGCAGGTGGAAGTTAAGCTGAAACGCAGCTAGAAAAGGAGGCTGTGGAGCACACGCAGGACCTTATACACCAGCCAAGGAGTGTAGGCTCTGTCCCAGGGGCCCTGGGGAGGGCCTGAGATATCAAGTGAAGTGGCATCATTAGGCCTGAGTATGAGAAAGTTACTCAGAGTACAGGGAATGGAGAAGCAAAAACAGGCTGGAGTTTATAGACAGGAGCATACTTAATAGCTAATTCTGCTTTAAGGGCGGGGGGGCGGGGGAATGTTCTAAACCATCGGTTCTCAACCTGTGGGTCGCGACCCCTTTGGGGGTCGAACGACCCTTTCACAGGGGTTGCCTAAGACCATCGGAAAACACATACTTAATTACATATTGTTTTTGTGATTAAAACAATATGTGATCACTATGCTTTAATTATGTTCAATTTGTGATCACTATGCTTTAATTATGTTCAATTTGTAACAATGAAAGTACATCCTGCATATCAGATATTTACATTACAATTCATAACAGTAGCAAAATTAGTTATGAAGTAGCAACAAAAATAATTTTATGGTTGGGGGTCACCACAACATGAGGAACTGTATTAAAGGGTCACGGCTTTAGGAAGGTTGAGAACCACTGCTCTAAACTTTCAGAGGATAGAGTAAAGGCATTAGAGTCGAAAATGTGGGACATATTTACTGAGGATTTTTTTGTATGTTTCTGTTTTGTTTTTTGTTTTTTATTTTATCTTTATTGTTGAAAGTATTACAGATGTCCCTCTTTTCCCCCCATTGATTCCCTCCTCTCCACTCCCAGCCCCCACCCCGCAGGCCTTTACCTCACTATTGTCGGTGTCCATGGATTATGTATATATGCATATTAGTTCTTTAAAGTACAAGGGAAAGGTAGCTTAAAAGAGATCTGAAGCAAAGGGTGAAACTTGAGAGGCGCCATGGTAAACTAGAAGCATCTAGTATGTTGACTAAAAGACAATTTGGGGCAGGAAAAAGGTCACAGAGAGGTCGATAGAGTCTAAATTTCACGACTGAAATGTCCTAAGCTTAGAGAAATCAAATTTTGCCATGACATTTGGATGTAGTATTAGCTTTAAGTTAAGGAAGGAGAAGAGGAAAATTGGTTGTCACTGAAATAGAAAATACACCAGAATTATTTTACAACAAAAATTCTATGGCATGATGTGATATGATAATATCACTTGTATCAGATGGTTCGTCACGCTGGGAATAACCATGTAAATAGGATAAACTATGAGCACCAGTTTTCAGAAGGTGTCAGAGAACAATTACGGCAGCCAACGGGAGGGGTCCAGAACAAGGAGCAGAGAGAACCGCAGAGAAGTGAGCCTTAAACTGTGAGCCCCTGTTTCCCTCAAAGCATTTGCTGATTCTTAAATGATCACATCATCCCATATAACAGACAAGGGAGGATCCACATAGCTGAGGACTTAGAAAAGCTGAGGAGAGGCACGCAGAGAGGACCAATGGAATACTCTCCTTTTCAGGTCAGGCAGTCCTCTGAACGGAATAATCCATTCCATTCAACGTTCCTTTAGAAAGCAAATCAACTTTCAAGCCAACCAGACCATTGGTAGGCCCTGAACAAATTGCAAACATGAGCTAGGGTTGTCTGATCAATTTCGAGCTACTCTGTAATCCACTGTATCCTTCTAAGTAAGTGACACCTCACTACTACATGGGGAATATTTAGAAAGAGGACCCTTTGAAAGTTAAGCCAATGCTGTTGATCTTCTCTCAGAAATGTATCTGTTACTAACAGCTTTTTCGCCTCCAAGGAAAGCCCCAATAATGCAACCATTTTACCTGGTTAAGATCATTTAAAAGTACTGATAATGAACATCCCTTCCCATTTACATGAGATATTTTTTATAGCGAATCTGTTACTTATCTTCTGCAAGTTTAAATTCAGGTTCAGATGTAGTTCAGGCAAATCCAATTATGTAAACAAGCTACGAAATAATTTAATTCCCTCATGTCATCTCCATGATGTAAACTTATCAAAATGATACCAGCCCAAGGTTGAAGAGAGTAAACTCATCAAATTGAGTTAGAAAAGACTTTGTAGATATATTCAAAATAAACTTTGGAATAAATACTGGAACTTGACCTATGATACAATAGTTGCCTAGTGAACTCAATCCCATATAGGTTTACTTTTATTTGCCTTGTCACAAAAAAGTTTTAAATTTCAACAACCAAATGAAGCAATGTAAGGCAAAATAGAAATAAGTATAAAAGCAAAAGAAAATAAGAATCAAGGGTAGGGATGTAAATTAGAGCCAGAAGTAAAGATAACAATGATCTGCTACCCAATGCCCTCCACACTAATGAAATTAGGCTACACGTTTGCCCTTAGCGTTCTGGCAGCCAGTTAGAAAAGAAAAAACTGATCAGTTGCAGAATTCACTATGTTCCTAAAACAGAATCAAGTAGTTTAGAATAAAACACAATATATACAGTTACAAGAGTTAGACAGACATGTTTTACTTATTGTCTCCATGAAGGGACTACCATGCAATGCCACAAATAACAGTATCATGCATGTAATACATATAGTGGAGAATTTTGCTGCACTTGTCACAGGCTAACAAGCCAAATAACCAACCGGACTTCATTTTTTGTTTTTTTTTATGAACTGAGAAGTTATTTTGACACTAGTGGCCCGGTGCATGAAATTCGTATGGGGGGGAGGTGTTCCTCAACCCAGCCTGCACCCTCTCCAATCTGGGACATCCCTCTTGCAATCCGGGACTGCTGGCTCCTAACCACTCACCTGCCTGCCTACCTGATTGCCCCTAACCACTCTGCCTATCGGCCTGCTCACCCCCAACTGCCCTCCCCAACCAGCCTGATCACCTCCAACTGCCCTCCCTTCCTGGCCTAATCACCCCTAACCACCTTTGTCTCGGCCCCGCCACCATGGCTTTGTCTGGAAGGATGTCCGGAAGGTCTCCCAGTTTAATTAGCATATTACCCTTTTATTAGTATAGATAGTAGATGCAAAATAGGGTTGTGTGTAGAGGAAAAACAACCCTCGATGAGGAATAAGCCCAATGCAGATCCCAGTTCTGGCTCAGCCACGAACGAAATCTGTGACCTTGGAAAGCTGCTTTATTTTCTGGCCGACAGTTTCCTCATCTGTAAAATAACTGGACAGATTTCTAAGGTTCTTCCCAGCTCATAATTTTTATGTTTCTAAGAGAAAAACCACATGATTTACTGCAAAATTGAGAGTTAATAAGAATAAAACACCTTTCACTCTCTCTGTCTGCACAGTCATTTTGAAACAAAATGAGAAAAAGTGTTCTTTCTAGACTAAAACAGAAACGGTTTTCACATCTCAGTTGGTAAAACTTGAACATATTTGAGATTCTGCTGTACCTAAAATATATAAACAAGTGTACCCACATCATTGACAATGCTTTACAGGATTTACAGGTCTTTACTGCCAACAACACACATATATCCAGCAACTTTTCAGTTACAAGTGGGGTTTTCCCCCTTGCAAAGACAGATTGGACTTGAGCTCCCCAAGGTTTGCAAAAGAACCATAAATGAAACCTCTATAAAAATCAACTAATATTGTACATGCACAAACTGTAAAATACACTATTCTGGGCATTGAGGAAAATATCAATAAATGCATATGAAGCAGTGTTGGGAGCTTTCATCTCTTTTAGTATCACCTTTTTCACTTGCCACTGGTAGAAATTTTTTAAAACTATTCATTAGATTCTTCATTTAATATATTGCTGTACTTTTTAACCTTCAGTCAATCGTGAATGCACCTCAAAAATCAAAATAAGTTCGTCAGAGAAAGATAAATATCACATGATCTCACTCATTTGTGGATTATAATGAACAACATAAACTGATGAACAAAAACAGATCCAGAGACAGAGAAGCATCGGTCAGATGCTCAAACCTCAGAGGGAAGGTAGGGGAGGGTGAGGGTAAGGGGGTGAGATCAACCAAAGGACTTGTATGCATGCATATAAACATAACCCATGGACACAGGGGCGGGGGGCAATGAGGGGATAAGGACACATATGTAATACCTTAATCAATAAAGAAAAAAAATCAAAATAAGTGCCAAACAAAAATTCAATAAGTTCATTTGCATTTTTTACTGAAAAGGATGATATAATAGAAGAAAACCTGTTTTGATTCAAGTAGCATTTGTCTGATTTGCTTGGATTTTTTATTCCATAGATCACATTACAATTACATTGTAACAATGAGAGAAAACGTTGGTTTGTCAGGTTAAATGTTTGAAATAGGAGAAGCATTTTACCTCTCATATAAAATCTATACCTTATTTTATTTCAAATACGGAAACAAGGGAAAACATGGAATGACTCATAGCCAAAAGCCATATACTGGATGCACTCCATGAGCAAAGATTCTAGAAAGAAACAAGATGGGCTACAGGTACCCAACAGGAGACCCTGTGGGTCCTATGAATGTGACTAAAGAACACATATTCCAAACATATAGCCACTTCTGGAAGTCCTCATCCCTCTCACATTTTACCGATAATTTTAATTCTGGAAGCTGGTGCAGAGAGAGAGATCTTAGAAGTACCAGAGGCTAGAGATTAGGGGCAGGGTTAGGATCACCTTGACAGGGAAGTAAGAGAGCAAATAGCTGGCGTTGGTGATCGTGTACACCTCCTCAGATTCCCTCAGTCGCTTGTTTCTGAAGAATCCACCTCCTTGCACACCGCCAGTGACTTAGCTGGTGCCTTGTCTAGTTCTCAGAGGAGTCATGAGTCAGATTTAAAAATCCTGGGCCTGAGTTGTCCTCACTTCTCATATGCTGAGTTCCTCTTTACCAAGTCATTTCTGGATTTCAATCAAAAGCCACACGACCTGCTTCCCCCACAGCCAGACAATGCAACATAAAAGTGCAGGAAAGTCAACTTTCTACGCGGAAACTTTGACAAGCGGGAAGTGGGAGTCCAAAGGTGCCAGACAGAAACATTTCCACTTCTTTGTTCCTTTGGGGAGACTGTGAATGATGGCATTCCTTGAAATCCTTGTAAAAAATATTCCTCATGCTGGAAGAACGTACCTAGTGAGTACCCGACTGCCTCTTTCTGCAGCTGGTTGAGAAGGGTGGCTAGTGCAATAGCCCATTGTATTCCATTGCTTTGCATCTTTCTTTGCCTTCCTACCATTGTTCCCCACCATACCATTGCCGTACGTTTGCATTGCCTCAATATAGTGTAAGCACTATGATCCTTGCCTTATGCTCTACTTTCTAAGACATGAAGTTTTGGTGGGGAACAATGATAGCAGTATTATGGGACAAGGAAAATACCCAAAAGAACATCCACACATGCACACACATCCACACATACAGATGTCTGAAAGATATTAATCAAATGAAAAAGTTTACTCTTGTTGTGGTGTTTTCTATTAAACACGTTTATTAATTTTCTATTCATCAAACATTTACTTGGGCCTGTTATGGGCCAGATACCCTTCAATGTGCTTAGGATAAATAAGTAATTTAAACATCCCCCAAACCCTGCCTTTTAGAGTTTATATTCTAAGAACTGAAAGCACAGACTAAACCATAGATAAGCTAAATAAATATATGTGTTAAAGGTACTAAGTGCTATGGGGAAAACAGAGCCAGATGAGGGGTGAGGGATATCAAGATCCTAGGAGGAGGTGAAGGAAGTTTATAACTGTAAATAAGGAAAGATTCCTATATGGTGTTAGATGGGTACTAGATTTATGAGGGTGATCACTTTGTAAGTTAATAAATGTCTAATCACACAGTTGTACACCTGAAACTAATATAATATTGTACATCAACTGCAATTGAAAAATAAAAATTTTTTTAAAAAAGAAAGTATTTCAAAAGGTGAAGGAGTGAGCCAGGTGGATGTGAAAAATTACAGGCAGAAAACAATGCAAAGGCCTGAAGCAGGAGCAGTGTTTTTGAGAAACAGCAAGGAGGCTCAGGTGGTGCATTAGAGTGAGCAGCAGGGACAGTAGCGAGGGACAGGGTCAGGTGGTAATGGAGGAGAGCCTGATTTTTCTTCCTAATTGCAGCGCTCCCATGAAATTAATACACTGTGTACATATTCATGTATAGATAAAGAGTACATAAATTGTTTGGAAAACCACAATCCATTTTAATCTCTCATATTTTCCCCCAGAAGGGCCAATGCTCTCCCCAACCCACTAAGGGTGGTATTGCCCCCTTGAGAATGCCCACAGAGTGAGGGCGATACTCATATCAATGCTTTTTCTGAAATGCCATGGTTGGTGGGGGTAGATGGTAGAAAGGTGATGGAGGCTGGATTAAATGAATCTAGCTAAGGAAGCAAAAGTTTACTTAACTAAGTACCTCACTTTGAGGGAAATATAGATAGAAAAATAAAATGGGTATCAAATAGAAAGTACAAATTTCAGAAGAAATATTCTCATAACATAATTGAGACAGTTAATGTCACAACTAAAGATCAAACATCAAATGCAATGTTACTTCCACTTCATAAAGCTTAATCACCTATCAAGATCCTTCAGTAGCCAAGTCCAGTGTGAATTGCAGAATTAGCCTCAGTCTGGTTTTATGAGATAATCGGAGGGTCTTAGAATCTTGGTTCCCAGTCACATCAATCTTGAAGTGGACTTTGAGACATAAAAACCACTGCAGTAACCTACTGGAATAACAGTCTTCAGTATCTCTATCAAAACTGTTACTATCTTGAATTCATGAAACATTCTGTATTTGCAGAAAAGATAGTGGGTTTGAAAGCAATAATTTTAAGGCAACCACATAGCTTCTTAACCAAGGCTCCTACCCATCTCCCCACGTTGTATTTGAGGCAGAGGGACAGACAAATGAGGGAGAGCTATTTTTCAGGGCTGAGGACACAGCATGATTCATGGGATCTAGGGGAAACCTGTGAGTGAATTCTGAGAAAGACAAATGAGTAACATTCTGATTTAGTTTCTATAAAAATAAGTTTTTGTCCCCAGCATGGTAAATTCTGATTATCTAATTCTATGCCCCATTTACATCCTGTGGATAGTTAAAATTTATATGTGTGCTCTATCATATGTAGTGTTATGTGATCAAACTTGTTAACATGGGAAAAGTTTGTTTTGATTAAAATGAAAATGTGTTTGGACCTCAGGTTTTTATTCCAATAATTCCTTGAACACCCAAAGAATTTTCCTCAGACAGTCAATGTGCGCCTGTAAGAATAGCTATCAACAATAAATCAACTAAGAACAAGTGCTGTGGAGAAAAGGGAACCCTCATGCACTGTTGTTGATGGGAATGCAGATTGGTGCAAACACCATGAAAATAGTATGGAGGTTCCTCAAAAAAAATGGATTTGCCCTATGACTCAGTGATTCTACTTCTGGGTATGTATCTGAAGAAACCCAAAAACACAAATTCAAAAGAGTATATACATCCCTATGTTCATTGCAGCGTTATAAACAATAGCCAAGATACGGAAGCAGCCCAAGTGCCCATCAATAGATGAGTGGGTAAAAAAGCTGTGGTACATATGTACAATGGAATACTACTTGGCCATTAAAAAAATGAAATCTTATCATTTGCGACAGTATGGATGGACCTAGAGGGGGTATTATGCTAAGTGAAAAAGTCAGTCAGAGAAAGATAAATATCATATTGTTTCACTTGTATGTGGGACCTAAAGAGCAAAATAAATTAACAAATAAAATAGAAACAGACTCATAAGTGCAGAGAACAGACTGATGGTTGCCAGATGGGGGACTAGATGTAAAGGGTGAAGGGATTAAGAAGTACAAATTGGTAGTTACAGAATAGTCATGGGAATGTTAAGTACATCATAGGGAATAGAATCAATAATATTGTAATAACTAGGTATGTGCCAGGGGGTACTGGAAATATCTGGGGGAACACTTTGTAAAGTATTTGGTTGTCTAACCACTATGCTGTACACCTGAAATTAATACAAAGTAATGTTGAATATAAACTGTAATTGAAAGATAAAATAAAAAAAAGAAAGTCAATGTGCCAAGATAACAGTGCCATGTCTTCTTTTTTGTCCAGAAGTAGAGAGGTTGCAAAATGATAACCCAACATGTTAATGGCACATAAGGAAGTTGGAAGAAGTTTATGAGAATGGTAATGAAGAGGGAGTTTTTTCTTCATTACCCAACAGCCACACTTCTGGTATGTGACTTCTTTGGAACTCTTATGCAACAATATTGTACATCCAAACAATGTTTACTGTTTTTCAAAAAGTGAACAACTGATAACAATTATGAATTGTACCTTTGAACTAATCTCCATTATTACAAGGTCAATGCTTAGCCAGTCTTTAACCCAATTTTAAATTTCCCAGGAGAGGCAGATGTTCAAGCTACATTTCTATAATAAATTTTCAGTCCATCACTTCATTCACCCAAGCACCCTTCCAAGTCCTAATCTATATATATAAAAGCCTAAGCGACCGGCTGACCGGCCAACCAGCCAACCACCCAACCGGCCAACCGGCCAGTAGCTATGATGCACAATGACCACCAGGAGGAAGACGCTCAACGCAGGAGCTGCCAAGCTGCTGTGACTTGGCAGCTGTGGTTCTCGGGTGACGTACCTGGAACCAGAGAGAAGGGAGCTCTATTCCAGGGTGTGTCACCCAAGAACTGCCCTCTCTCAATCTGAGACCCCTCGGGGGATGTTGGAGAGCTGGTTTCGGCCTGATCCTTGCAGGCCAGGCCGAGGGACCCCAACGGTGCATGAATTTGTGCACTGGGCCTCTACTCTCTTTATAAAGACCATTTTCCCATGCCACTCCTTGGCTTGAAAGGAGATACTTCCTAACTTGAACCCCATTAAACCTTAAAAGGGAGTCTCCATTGGACCCTAATCTGTGCCCTGTGCTGCCCTGTCTGCACCTGTGCAATAACCTGCTGAAAATCAATTTACTTGTCTCATCCAGGTGCCCCAGGGAGTTTTCCATCCAGGGGAAGGGTGCATCAGGCAGAGAAAATGGCCTAATAACAAACATCTCAATGGTGAGTGCATCCTAGTATCTGTTAGCCTTGTTCACCGTGTGACTTCCCTTCTGAATAGTAGGAGAGATGAGGCCGCACGTAAAAGTGAAAGGAACTATGCTCACTAATAACTCTGTGAGGCATTGAGGCACCTTATTGATTTCCATTCAGCCAAAGAATGAAGATTCGCTTTGACTATCCTGGGTTTAGCACATATTAAGTATTTAGCAAGTACAGAAACAAATGATGAATGAATTACAAAATAAATGAGTACATGAATTCCAGAAAATACATTCATAAAATGCCTGTAGCTTTTTAGAATTGTAGAATTATTTTGATATTTCATAAACAAATAAATCTCTCTATATAAAACCCTAATATGCAAATAGACCAAACAGCAGATCAAACAACCAGTCGCTACGACATGTGCTGACCACCAGGGGGCGCACGCGGAACATGGCGGGCATCGGGGCTGCGGTGGAATGATGGAGCAGGTGAGTGGGAGTGCCAGACCAAGGTGGGGTTCCAGTTGCTATCATCAGGGCGAGCCTAGTGGTTACTGAAAGTTCTTTGCTCTCGCACACCACAGTAACGCCCAGTGCTCGCACCTGCTGCCAGCGCCAGCCCTGCTCGCACCCGGCCCCAATAGCTCCACACCGTCAGCAGGTACAAATGGGGCCGGCGCCATCAGTACGTGGAAGTGGCAGCAGAGGGAGCTGGGCTGCCGGCAGATAGGGGACCCAGGGTCATGGCGGGAGGGGCCAGGTGGGGGCATGGAGGATGGGCCAAGACCCGCCCCTGTGCCCACTGCAGCCTCGTGGCCCACAGTTCCTTTCAAGGTGCACAAATTTGTGTACTGGGCCCCTAGTATCAATATAAGCTACAATAAAAATCTGTACCCATGTTTTAAACAACCAATTAGTTTTCTCTTAAACCACTAATATTTTTATTAGGTCCATATACAGTATTTCGATACATCCCCATAAAATTAGTATGAAAGTTCCATTCAGTAGAAATAGCTTAAAGAATCATCTTTCTCTTGGAATTTCCAATTTGTCTTATTCTAGATGGGAAGTGCCATAAATTTAATCTTTCCCACAGCCTTTCAAGGCATTTACTGGAAGTATTGTCTAGAATATGGAGGTCAATAAGTGACCAAAAAAACTTAATTTAAGTAGAAAACTCCTGGAAAAAAAAACATTTAAATGTCAAATATAAGTTGCTACTTAATATAAATTCAATGGTTAGCCCAACTGGTGTAGCTCAGTGGTTGAGTGTCGACCTATGAACCAGGAGTCACAGTTCAATTCTTGGTCAGGGTGCATGCCCGGATGATGGGCTCGATCCCCAGTAGGGACCAAGCAGGAGGCAACAAATTGATAATTCTCTCTCATCATTGATGTTTGTATCTCTCTCTCCCTCTCCCTTCCTCTCTCTGAAATCAATAAAAATATTTTTTAAACACTCAATGTTTAAAGAGGGTTTAAAAATCTTATTTAAGTGTTATCCTTGTCCTGCACTTTACCCTGACACACACTTTTTTTCCCTTAGTGGGGAGAGAGTGGATCTTATTAGCTTTACTTACAGGACTGAGGCCTGGAATTAGATGCTCTATTTAATTAAGTTAATGCTTACATTGATTTTGTCTTCTAAAATTCCAGTGAATCCTGAGTGTATTTCTAAACAAATCCAATAAATACACATATTTATAGTCTATTCTTATTATTAAATATTTGTTGCACACGCAATGGTTTAGTGTATGTTTGGATGACAAACATAGAGTAAATGTGGTTTATTTTCTATATACACTATGTCTTTAATTGTAATTTGCTAGTGTCTAAGAATGTAATATCAATATTGCAACAAATCTTGGAGAAAAAAGGAACTCAACATGAAATATTTTTGCATCTCAAATTACCCTTAAATGGAATTAACTATGATAATTGAATGTTATTTAAATGGTATAGGATGAATAATTTTAAAGGCTGCCTAATTTCATAAGGAAGGCCATATGTAGTTTCTGTTCCACTATCTAATTATTACAGAAGCGAAATTTAACAATGTCAGTAAAATGTGGCGTTTAAGTCTAAATTTGATTTATGATCATCGTCAATTATATATTTCTGTATATTGGAGTTAGACACTAGGATTTCTAAAATGCCATATGGTTATGATTGAAATTGGTAACTTTATTGACTATGACATGAGAACGACTCAGGGTGCCCTCAGACAATAGCTACTTTGTCTGTGTCAGTAGTCTCACTGTTTCCATTACATAGCTGTTTACAGTGTGGGATATAATGTGTGCCATGATACATGGGAGCTAGAAATGCCTTTGTTCTGGTAGAGTAGGCAAATCTCTTTTGTAGTAGAGTACTGTCACTTTTATAATTCTAGTAAAAGTCAAATGAAATAAACAGAATCTGATGGAAAAATAAAATAATAATATATTAAAAAAGAGAACTAAATAGGATCTACTTCAAAATAATCTAAGAACAATGTTAATATTCTACAGTGATAAAAAAGGGGGGAGTTATATTATTTGCCAATAAACCAAACAGCTACTTCTGAATTTTTTTCAATTTAAAACAGTGCACCATATATAATATTTTGGATCTGAAACACCAGTTAGTCAAACTCATATGGGAAATATTTATTTTCCAGTGACAGAGCAAAGAATCAGGGCTCCAGAGTCAAAATGTTAGAAATAATACGATATGAATATCCATTTCAATAATGTTCTGTTCTCTATTATTAGCCTCTGTTCTTCCCACAGAAGGAAATGCTTCAGCAACTATTATACTAAAGTTATTCTCACTGTTAGAAATATGATCCATACTTATTATAATAACTAGTAGCCCTGCGCACGAAAACGTGCCCCAGTAGCTCGCTGCCGCCCTCCAGTAGCTCTCCGCCCACTGCCCCCCCCTGTAGTTCCCTCTGCCCCCCGCCCCCCATCATAGCTTGCTGTTCTGCCCCCTCCTGTAGCTCTCTGCCACCTGCTTGTAGCTCGCTGCCCCACCCTCCTGCTGATCAGTGATCCGGTCGTTATGTGGTCAGTCATTACGTAATGACCATTTGCATATTACATCTTTATTATATAGGATTTTCATTTTAATAATTATGTTAGTAATTACACCTTAGGAAATGGCCTAGAAAATAGTTGTTTTCCAGAAATTAACACACTGTTCAACCAGACATAGTCTTATTAGCACTCAGGATGCTTTTTCTATAAAGTAGAAGGATGTTTATAAATACTGCTCTCGCAGAGTTTATGCACAACTACATTTCTTAGGAGCAAATAAAGTTTGCTCTGCAGCACAAATCTTTTCCTTGAGGCTCTCTTCTGAGTTTTGTGTTACTCTTTGCTGAATTTTCCAAGAAAGGAAGGAGAATCTGGTGCCAGAAACATGTACCAAAGAGATACTCAAATAGAACTTCCCTCAGGAGTGTCCTCATCTGAAATATCCTCTCTGCAGTTGACTGTTACTGAACAGAAAAATTCTAGCGCAAGTGTTTCTGGGAAAAGGAGGTCAAGGCCCCACAAGAAAGACAGAGGTTTTTGCTTTTGGTTTTCCTTTGTTCTCCATTGTGGTAGAAAGTCCTAGAGACTTCTTGAAACGATATTATATAATGTTTAAAAATCTCTGTTATTAGGACATTGTTGTCAGTTTGTTTTCCTGGTAGTACTGGAACTACGGTCCAATAAACCTCCATTGGAAGTCAACCATGTTTCCTCTTTATTTATCCACTCATTCATTTATTCATTTCATGAACGTTAACCCTGCTATGAAAGATGAATGAGTTGATATCTCTGGCCTAGAATTCATTCTCATCTTCCTTCTCCCCCCACAATCTCTCTGAACAGCCTCCGTATGCTTTTAAGAAATTAGGAGAATAAAAAGTAGTGATGACCCCACGTCTCTCAATTTAGTCCTGATCTGTTAGATCTGACCACCAGCCATGAGTGTCCAGGCAGTGCTCAGTTTGCAGTCACCTTGAGGAGGTAATTCTGAGAATTAGCACCGTTCAGCTTAAGAAACATGCACTGTTTTTGATGCTTCAGGTAAGCGAGCCTCAGAACCGAAACTGAGTCATCCATAAAAGTATGGGTTTTGCAGCAAGGTGCCAAATCAGTCTCATTTGTACCCTATGGGCCATTTCTTCTGCCACATTCAAAGTCAGGTTCTCACCTGTCACTTAAACACTCAGACTTTGATATGCATAGAACCACTGTGTGTTTTGTTAAAAATAAAGATCCCCGAGCCCCACCACTTATGAACTGAATCATCATCTCAGGGGTTGGGCCCTGTCGCTGACATTTTAGTTAGGGACGTGGAACTGTTCTCACGCACACTGAGGTTTGAAATCCAAACCTGGAGAGATGACCGAAGTGGCCACTGAATTCTCAGTTTTGTTTTTAAATATTTCATCGAATCTGCCTTACTTATCTCTGCTGAAAATAATGTAAAAAATCTTCAGTGTCTAGTGAATTAAGTAAAATGTTTGACTTTTAGAGATTTCTAAAACCGCATATCCAGCTAAATGTTCAACTTATCTATTCCTAACCTACCCCAAACCTACTCATGATTATGTACTTCATATTTCTTAACTATTCGCTATCTATCCTTTTCCACCTCTAGCTTTGCTCATTCTGGTCCCTCTTGTGAAATTCTTATCAGTCCTTGCAGTCCATCCAAATGCTCCCTCTCCCTTAAAGCTCCACTTGGTTCTCCAACCAGACACAATCTATCTCCTCCTTTTTAATTCCTCAGACCTTCTATATTTATGTTATGAAAGTGGTCATAGTTTGCCTTATATTAGTATTTACATTAAAATAATGTAAATCATTAGTTACATTTGAACCTGCCATTCTCTCTCTAAATTGTAAAATCCTTAAGGTAAAAAATTGGATCTTATTGCCATTGATACTCAATATGCATTCACCTAAAATGCAACACAACACACGCTCTTTTAGTCCTTGATCTTAGCAGAAATCATCTGTATGATGTGCTAAAATAAAGGATTAAAGGTACATCAACTGTTCTACATCACAGTGAATATATTTTGAGATAAACTGTGCTCGGCAATTTATTTACTTACTTACTTACTTACTTACTTACTTACTTACTGACTGACTTATTTTTGCTCCACCAATCATCTCATAATCAGGTATATTGGTTGTCACTTATGGGATGTTGCATTCCTACTTTTTCTCTGACAAACATATTGGTAGATATATCTAGTAAAGACTTTTCACTATTTTTACATAGGATGATATGAAATTATACTATAAAAAAGACTTGTGAAAGGAGAGGGAGAAGGGAATTAGAGTATTAAAAAGAAAAATATCATGCTGATCAATCCTTAGAGACCTTGATTATAATATGCTTCTCAATACAGGCTGCAAATTTACATTAGTTTAAAAATTACATAATTAGCTTTCCCCCCAATGAATTGGAGTAAAAATAAATACCATTTTAAAAAAGAAATTTTGCATGAAAGTACTTTGGGAATGGCTTTTTAGTGTTGAGGAAAATAAATAAAGGTGACAGAATGAGTTGGTGGCCCAATGTGGGAGGGAACCAGAAATTACTGACAGTAAAGAAAGAAAAATGTATTAGAAGAGAGTTAACAGACAGTAAGAAATAAATTGCTTAGAGAAACACATAAGGGTAAATAATTGTTTATAAGTGATTTTTTTTGTTCTGCATTAATTGAAATATCAGTCATAAGACTTTCACAAAATAACTAAGCTTTTACCTCTTAAATTCCCTGCATTTTCCCTGCAATCTTAATAAAACTAAAATACTAATCATGAGATGTAATTTAAAGAACTGAAAGCTTCAAGGGAAGTTTTATTTTAAAAAATAGAGATAAAAAAATAAACTGAAAAAAATGCATCTAAGGTATATATTTAAATTACTACATAAACATACTTTTCAATAAAGTTGAGCTTCACTATAGATCTTTAAAATCCATATTTACTAGCATTTCCTTAGAGCTGCTGGGAAGTTTTGGGCATTGCTAAAACATATTTTTTGTTTGCTGAAACTGAGAAAATGAAGCCTTAAAGTATTCAAATAGGCATCAGTAGGACACAAACTAAATTCAAGCCAAGCTTCAGCTCTTTTTGCTCTGGGCTTTTGGCTCTTTTATTTCCTTAAAACTACTGCCTCCTAACCATGAACTATGACTGAACTTCCACCCACTAAATCCTGGTGCCCAATAAATGACTCCATCTTTCCTCTTTGGTATCACCAACTTCTGCTTGTGCCTCAGGAAATTCTTCTATCGGGTCAGATTTGGGGCCCATTGACTCAGTTGGAATTAAGCAATATGCACGGCTACTACCAATGCAGCAAATAAAATACTGAATGACAACCATTTGTTTAGGACCACGTTAGACCAGATGATGCTGTAATAACTGGTTCCTGTACTCAAGGAGCTTGGCATCTAGTTGGGGACCCTAGACTAACAAAAAAATAAGAGTAAAGCAGGACAGCTTTAGTCATGAGCCAAATGGTGCAGCCCACCGCTGTCATGCTATTCAGATTCAGAGGAAGAGTATCGATGGAATCTAAAACTATTAGAAAAGGCATAGCCTAGTGGAGCAGCCTATGCTAAGTAATGAAGAAGAGGATCTGGATTGGTAAGAAAAAAGGAGAATAAATTTACAAGCAACATGAATATTCCGAGCAAAGGAAAAGAGGTGGGAATGATGATGGTGAGTTCTCAGAGCACAAGAAGACGTGCGTGCATATCTTACTCTGTGGCCAAAGCAGACAGATTCTGCATAATGTTACAAGTGAGCTTTGATGTGTAAGGAGAGGCCTGACTCTTGACAAAGGTTTAGTTTGGGGGAAAAAACAACAGATGGTTATTTGAGTTAGAGTAACAGAAGCACGTGTCAGAGGCTCAACATAAGAGCCACTTATTTCCTAGTATGTGAGGTCCAAATCAGGTGTTTCTGATTGGAGACAAGTTTATGTTTGGGCTGATTAAATAAATGACATCCTAGCTCATTTGTAGCTTTCTGTCAACATCCACTCACTATAAACTCACGTACCAACATCTTTTAAGCACCTACTATATGTATATAGGCACTATGCGTGGCTGACACTGGAGATCCCAGTTGAGGCAAAAGGCTGGTCCCTGCCCTTGAGGAGCTGGTGAGGAAGCCAGACAAGAAAAGAAATGAGTAGTTACGTCATCTCATGTGGAGCCCAGAGGAAGGAAGTATTTCATAGATTGTAGAAGCAGAGAATTCAAGTTAGAGCCTTGGAGAGAGAATTCCTTGATTGTCTAAGGGGGGCTATTACACTAACAAATGCTTCTCAATAACGATTGTAAATCCCCCAAATTCAGTGGAAAAACACCTGATTTTTAATCTATTGATTTTTATCAGCTACAAAGATACCTGCCATGACACTTCTCTCCAAGTTTGGTGTCAATTTATCATGTGTACTCGTGGCATTATGAGTATATCCTATTTCTGACCACCACACCTGAGCAGAACTTCTTTATCTCACACAGCTACTTCAGTACTGGGTACAAGTGTCAGAGGTCCTCACACTGACTCTGCCAGTGATGAGGTAGGCTGGTCTCAAAGACTCACCAGGGATTGCACAATAATTTATAAAGTCCCTTCCAGTTCTAGTTTGAAATTATATACTTCAAATATTGTCATTGAAACTATATTTCTCCTCAGGACATGTCTCTTCAATGTAGTGTATTTTTGACAACCACCCTGTTTATATAAATATATACTGGTACATAGAAACAGTATTGTGTATTGGTTATGGGTATGGGGTTTGAAGTCCTTCTGACTAGGTTCAAATCCTGCATTTACTCTTTTCAGCTGTGTGGGCAAGGTAGTAAACCTCTTTGTGTCTTAGTTTCTATAAAATGAACATAAGATTAGGACTTGTCTCCTTTGGTGGATATGAAGACTAAATGAGCTAATTCAGAGGGGCCCCAAACTTCTTTGTTCACGGAGCCGTAAGTATCTCAGTAACTCTTTTCACTGCGTCCATCAGACCAAAAGAACTATCTAATAATTTCATTTCTTAAGTAACTCTGTCCAAACAACTTAATAAGTATTTACATCCTAACAATTTACTGTATGGGCCTCTAGAAAATATAGTAAACATGAATTAAAAGAAATAGCATTGCAAAGATATAAATAATAAAAAATACAAGAGTAAACTTTGTTTCGCATACTAACAACTGTAAACCTACTTTTGCCCACCCCGTCCTATTGTGTCAAACACATTTCCCTAAATGGCTTTGTTCTTGGATGGTAAACAAGCAAGACATGCAGGTACTTGCATTGTTGCTGCAGGCATTTCCCTGCTGTGTTAGACATGGTTCCCTTCCATGCTTTGGCCTTCCTACTTGTGCAATAGCATCCTCTCCTGTTAGAAAGAGCCAGATAAAACTAGCATTTGTTCCATCATTTTTTGCTTTTCTTTGGTAGAAAACATATCTTATGACTTATGTTTTATACTCCTCTCATTTGTAGTAAATGCATGCATGCCTTCCTGAATTGCCCTATATGTTCTGGACAATCTTAGCATTTTCTTTTGTATTCTATCTCAGTTAGACTTTATCAGCTCACTGCCTTCTGAAAGAAATTGTTAAACTCTCAAACTAAAAAATGGCATTAGCATCTTTGTAAATCAGCCCAGAAAACCCTGGTTCATCTAAAATAAACGTACTTTTCTTTAAGTGTTTTCCCAGGGGTGGTGGTTTATTCAAATACCCTAGATAACCTTAGGGATTTTCCAATCTCATGAGTGGTTTTGATACAGAGAAATTAGAATTGTAAATTATGGGTGTAACCACATAATCTTATTTCTTTTTCTTGAGATCATTTAGAATGTTCTGGGCTTTTATATACTTTGATATTTAATTATATAAATGACTTTTGGCCTAATTATGGAATAATATCTTTTCTCTTTCCCACCTTGTCAAGTCCCTGAATCTATTCTATGGCATTTGCTCATATATTTTCATATCAGTGATTCTATGTTATTTTATATAAGCACTGTAAAGAATTTTTGGAAATAATGAGCATATAAAGAGTAAAGATGAAAGGCAATGAAAAATAGGAGGAAATAAATGGTAAAAGTGTTTGAATAAAAGATTAATTGAATTATCTTAGCTATCAATTGGACAATAAAAGTTCCTCTTTCTTCATCCCTCACATTTCATTCCAGCTGTACAAACTCATAAGCATTCCCCAAAGCACAAGGGCCTTCATGCTTCTCTGTCTCTGGACATGGAGGTTATGATGTCTGGATGACCTTCCCCTTTCTTCTGATGAAATCTTTCTTTCGGCTCAAATCTTATTTTCTCGATGTCAAACTCTAGTTCCTCTTTCAAGTATACAGTTCATTTTCTATTATATTGAATAGCTATTTGCAAGTCTGTCTCTACCACTAAGTTCCTCAGGGGCTGGGCCCATGTTGTACTCATTTCTGTAATACTTAGTACCCAACAAATATTTGTTCAATTCATGTATAATGAATGCCACATCAATGACCTTGAATAAGTTACTCAGCCCATCTGAGCTTCTGCTTTGTAAAATGGAAATAATAATAGTATCTAACTTAAAGGATTGCTTTGAGGATTAAATGAAATATTTGAAAAATATTGCATATAATCATCAAAATCCTACAACTATAAAGAATGGTCATAAAATGGATGTTTTTATTAAAAAAAAACACATTTGCTAGATGGTCTAAATAACAGTGTTAAACAAATAGAAGTGTTTACTACCACAGTGAAATATCTTCCTTTAGAATGACCATGTGAAGGGTCTTCTCTCTTTGTAACAAAAGAGCTGAGCTGCAATATGACATCATAAAGTGCCTACGGGGAAGAAATAAACATTCAGACAACTCCTAATACCCGGCCATCAATGTAAGGGCTGTTTGGCTCTAGGATCTCACAGGGCTTTCTCAGTAGCTCTGTTATCAGCTCTCTTTCATCATGTAAATCATCAGACATATTTCATGCTTTACCTTTTCACATTAAAAGTTCAGAATAGATGACTTTACCTATAGTCACTGTTTTTACTACAGACAACTTTCATGAGTAAATACAGCTTATGATACACAGGCCATGAACTGTTGTTGCCAATTCTAAAAGCAGAGCATGTTTTTAGAGAACATTTCTTAAAAATAATAAAGGAATTGGAGAGTCTAAAAAAGCAGGCCACCAGCTTTGTTGACTAAAATGTTAAAACATGGAACAGAGGGCCCATCACATACACACATAAAACAGATGCAGATTTTAGCCACTGGATTTGAAAGAAGTAAAATTTACTATCAGTTGAGTTCTATGTTAAGTATTTTCTGAATAATTGATGTGTTCTGGTAAATATTAAATACCACATTCCACAGACTATACTTTCAAAATTTTTACAATAAATACTCAGTATCTTAGCAGTAATGATATCCCACAAGCAAAGATTATGTTGTGATAGGAATGTGTCCAATTCCATCTTTCTTTTTGTTCCAGTGTAGTTCTCCAAGCACAGAGCGTAAATAAAGTTATTTTTGAGGTTTGTTTACTTTAGGGGATTCCAGTAAGGAAACGTATTTTACTATCTATTTATATAATGCTTAGTATTAATTATCTGACTTTCCAAAGTGAATGCATTGATTGAAAACAGACTTCTAACTAACTTCATCCCGAAATGAAACCAAAAACAGAGTTTGAAAGGCTTGGCTTTCTAGTGCCATGCAATTGATTTGATTACTGGCTTCTAAAATTATATGGACCAGTCATTTTGTAAATCAGATACTACATTATTTTAACAATGGTGGCAAGTTAATCACCATCTGCAATCTACTTATGCTCCATATTTTTACCAAACCTTCTACTCAAACACAAAGCCTTCTTAATGACATATCTGGTGACAGTAAGAAAAGAGGGTAGGAAAAGGAATAACGAAGTTGAAAGAAAATTTTATTAATGTGAAGTTTTCTAACTTATAATCTTCACCAAAATCTCTTTCATGATGGAGACCATATTTTTTAGTTAAATTCAGAATGGCAGGGGGATGAAAGGGGTTGTTTTTATTCATCAGGATAGGCTAAGTTTATGCTGCACTAACACACAATTCCCAAACCTCAATAGCTTAACTCAAGAAAGCCTGTCTTATTTTTCTCATTTATGCAACATCCACTGTAAGTCTGATGCTGCAGACTGCTTCAGCCATTGCACTACCATAAAGCCTTCTCCATACTTGCAGGGGATGGAAGTATAAGAGGATCTCACATACATTATTAAGTGCTTCAGCCAAGAAATAATACTGCTAATTGAATGCCTCCACTTACAGCTTATTGACTTTCTATTTGCCTAGAGAAATAGGAAATTGAGACCCTGTTGGAAACACTAGAACTGCCTATTATGGGATTCTAAACAGAAACTAACAGTGCTTTTCCCTTAATAGTAACTGCATAGAGAATGACCTCCAATTTCAACTATCCAAATAATTTAGTCTTCATCTGAGTTTTGCATATATAGCTGAGGTCATGGTTGTGCCATTACTGGAATTAAGATATGTCGGGGCACCCTGGAGCTTTGGTGGTACAGACCTACCAAAAATCAATTTGCAAGAAGGACAGAAAGACCCGTGAGGAAAGGACTCACCCTAAGGGAGCAGAGTTGGGAAGACCATAGTGTCCCAATAACAGCATTAGTCATTGGAGAGGAGGGAAGTCTCAGTAGGTTTATCAGCAAGTGAAAGAATTGCTCTACTGTTAACTCTTACTTCTCTGTTTTGGATACCCATTTAGCAAGTTCAAGGTAAAACAACGCAAGGGGATTTCCATAAAGCTTTGGCCCCGAATAGAACTTGACACCAGAAAGCTGCAAATCAGCAGCAGGAGTTGACATTGCCAGGCAATAAATGGTGGTATCCAGAGGAAGTGTCCACAGTGCCAGGCAGTCATGCCAATGACCAGGAGACAGACAGATGCCCAGAAGATCAGGATCAATTTTAAAGTAATAGTGCCCAGCAAAAGCACTGCAGTGCCCCAGCCAATGGGGGCAGTTATCCAACAGCATGATACAGACTGAGGACAAAACAGAAGAGTGGGCAAAGAATATACTTGTGCCAGGTTAACAGAGTAGATTTTGGAGTAGTGTCTTGCTCAGGTATACCTTACGTAGAGTAAGCCTCTACTCCAATAGAATTGTGTCCTAATAAAAAGAGGAAATTTATACATAGACACACACACATGTGAAGTTGAAGGCAGAGATAGGGTGATGCTTCTACAAGCCAAGGAACAACAAAGATGACCAGTAAACCACTCAATGCTAGGGAGATGCATAAAACAAATTCTTGCTCACAGTCCTTAGAAGAAACCTGTGGACATCTTGATCTTGGATTTCTACCCTCCAGAACTGTGAGACAATAAATTTCTGTTGTTTAAAAAGAATGAATAAACTACAGTCTATGTCAGTGATGGCGAACCTTTTGAGCTCGGCTTGTCAGCATTTTGAAAAACCCTAACTTAACTCTGGTGTCATGTCACATATAGAAATTTTTTGATATTTGCAACCATAGTAAAACAAAGATTTATATTTTTGATATTTATTTTATATATTTAAATGCCATTTAACAAAGAAAAATCAACCAAAAAATGAGTTTGTGTGTCACCTCTGACACGCGTGTCATAGGTTCACCATCACTGGTCTATGTGCTCAGGGAGAGACAGTGGGCAAATAATCAAGTACAGCACATTAACAGAAGACTGTGGCAGTACAAACACCAATACCCTGTGTAATTCCAAGTCAGCGAAACCTCAGGGAGTCTCATGTGGGCTTGGGGGGACCATAGACCCTCCTTGGTGGCCTTTAGAGTGCAACAAAGTGCCCTGGCATCTCTGGGCTGGCCATGGAACAACTTGATTATTAAACCTCCAGCTGCAGACATTCGGTAAGCCTCGAAGCAGATTGATTCGCAGGTATTATGTGCTTGCGTGATCGCCTCCATTCACTCTATGGGAAAGTACATTCTTACTTAAATAGAGTTACAGACCCAGAAATAGATGTGTGTGTTTTTCCTTATACTAAAACTCAGGGCAATGGAGTGTATAAAATTATACATTTTCTTCAACAACTTTTGCCTAGTGTGACATTCAAGAAACCCTTTGATCTGATTGAAAAGTCAACAACGTGTTTAGATATCATGTTCTCACTAGCTGGTATTTCTCAAGGTTTCCATCCCTGAGTAAGCATAAAAATATTAGGAACCTGACCTAGCTAAGGACATTGTATCAATGCATTCACAATATATTTCCCTAGTAGAATTAATAGTTAGCTACTATATTTAGAAGGGCACAAAAGCTAGAGAAATACATATATATGTGTGTGTGTGTGTGTGTGTGTGTGTGTGTGTGAGATTACATTACATTTTAATGTACAAAACGCTCTAGGAATAATACCTCATTTAATTTTACCTATATGTTGAGAATTATTTAGCTTTATAGTTAGAAAACTGAGGTTCAAAGAGGTTACATAATTTCCCATACTTACAAAGGTAGTAAATGGCAGATCTTGAATTTGAACTGAGTTCTGTTTGGCTATAAAAAGCACCTGCTTTTTTCATAAATCATTATACACTGTGGACTCTAAGACAGAGATCAGTAGACAACTAGTGTCAGAATCACCTGGGCTGCCCTGGTAAAATGCAGATTCCTGATTTGCATCCTAGACTAACTATAATTTTAATAAATTGCTTAACTGATTCTTACCCGAAGTGAAAACCTGAGCCGGACCAAACCAAAGATATTTATTTTATAGTTATTAAAAACATTTGAATTTTGGGCTGATTTTTCTTCTTTTCCAATGCATGGAATACAATACTACTTAAAGATTTCCAACTAGCAAGCCATTTAACAATCATTACTCCCATTGCAATTCTTGGATACACACCCAAAGTTCTAGAAGTTTCCCTTTAAAATATTTTAATAGTTATTTACTAAAACTAGAATGGGCAATCCATCTGTCAGTTATATTTTGAACAGTGTTGATTTTAACTGCAGAAGTTGGCATCCAGTTAAGCCTAGACATATCTTTCATATACTTATCTGGGCCTCCATATATCACTACCTAGTTTATTGAAAACACATCCTTGTATGTGAATATCCCTTTCTGAGCATTCTGGCTTCCTTGAAACCCCAGAAATGAGGATGGGAGGCCTCTGATGAGCAGAATTATTCTGAAATAAATTACTATTAGTCCAGCCAAGCATGGTTGCTTTTACCAAGTAGAATTTTGGAAGAAAACGACTTTAGGAGCAGTAAATTAGACCCATGAATTTTAAAAATGCATCAAATAATTGAGGAAACCCACTCATTCATAAAATACTTATTGAGCAATTATGTATCTGACACTGTGCTAAGTGCTAGCTCTATAACTACTAATTTATTGAAGCCCCCAAGTAGTTCAGACACTACATTGAGGACCCCAAGAAGTATGTGACAATGTTCATTTTCTCACAAAATTTATGTGATGATTAATGAGACAAAATTTATACACATGAAATAATTATAAAATAATTGGGCTCAGATTAAAGATACTGCAAAAAAAAAGAGTTCCAAGGGAGAAATTGTGTATGTTTCAAATGTTGGGTACTTTAGTGATTGAATGTTTTACCGACATCACCTTTTATTAATTTTCACAAAAAATTGTGTGATGCAAATATTATGATTGGTATTTTAAAAGAAAATAAACCATATTGGGGAGTAGTGAGTATGATTATATCTGTAATCATTACACTTAATACTCAGTAGTTGCAGCAACAGTATTTTTCCAAATACTTAGTCAAACATGATGCAGCATTGGATTTCAAATCCAGTTTGTTTATCTTCAGATTACACCTGTGCTCTTTTGGCTATACCACAAAAGAAGGGAGGGGGACCAATGTGGATTGAAGTGTTCAGTCATCTTTGTAGAGTGGGGAAGAATGACCAAGGGTCCATCAGTAGATGAGGGGATAAAAAAGCCGTGGTACATTTATATAATGGAATACTACACAGCTGTAAAAAGGAAGAAAATCTTATCTTTTGTGACAGCATGGATGGACCTAGAAACTATAATGCTAAGTGAAATAAGCCAGCCAGAGCAACACAAATAACATATGATCTCACTTATATGTAGAATCTAATGAACAAAATAAACTAACAAAAAAGAACCAGAGTGGGGATACATGATACAATCTGACAGATGTCAGAGGGGAAGTGGGTGGGCCAGCTGGGGTGAAAGCAGATGAAGAGAATGGACAAAGAATATATACACATAAGCCATGGGCACAGAAAACAATATGACTGGGGCCAGAGGGAGGGGAGGAAGGGTCTGTGTGGAGAGGAGCAAAAGGGAGAAAAATGGGTGACATCTGTGATAATGTCAAAAAATTTTAAAAATAGAGAAAAAAGACAAATCAATATAATTTTTAAAATCTGAACATTAAATTGGGCTTTGGACTTTTGAGCTCAGATGAACAGGAAATATCCTCTCCCCCCAAAATATAAATAGATAAATAAATACATAAATAAATAATAGGCAAACAAAGAAATCACCACATTCCCAGTCCCAGAATAGAGCCAGTCTCCGTGTACACACTGCAGCCCATTTCCACTGAGCTACAGAAGAGAAAGGATTACCTCAGGATTCCCAGCACCTGGGCGTGGTGAGATGAAAGGAGACAACCACAGGTGTGGGCACTTCAAAGCACAGCTCCCAGCTATGCAGGGCAGCTGTAACTTCTGGAAAACAACAGCAGGAGCTGCAGCAGGTTGGCATGCGCATTGAGCAAGAGGGTAAGGACTGTGGCAAGGGCACTAACCGGTTCTGCAGTCAGTGACTCCAGCTGAAATTTCAAGCAGAGGATTTACCTGGGCGCTGGGAGAAAGGCGGCTCCTGATCCCTGGTGTGGAGTCACCCACAGCACTGCCCACAGAACAGCTGCCAGCCTGCTGCCCTGTGTTTTAGGAAGAGGCACAGAAGTGTGTGATGGAATCGCAGAAGTTGGGAAATGATAAACATTTACAACTTGAAAAACACTTGAAGGGCCCTGGCATACAAACCAATTGCTTAGCAAGTGAGAAAACTGAGACCAGAAAATGTAAATGGGTTGTCTGATGACAAGGTACGTGGTGAGCATTCGGCCTGGCCCAAAGCTCTTTACACTGTTCATGATGGTCAGAGAATGCGATGTTCTTGTATATGGAAGAAAAGTCATTACGTAGGTAAAGCTAGATCCATAAAGTGACCATATCCCCAATTTTCAAAAAGAGAACAGAGTTACACTGGATCCTCAAATTGCCTGAAATAAAATGGAAGTTGTTGGGATCTTGCAGAACACCCCAGGCTACCTTTTGAGGTGCTCATACGTCTATAGTGGTCTGTACACATCTTTCTCAGGTAATGATGAATGAAATAAACTATTTTGATAGTGCTATTTTCAAATACTTATAAATTATTTTGACTTATGACCTCTTAAAAAAGGTGCTGACTGAATATTTTTCTAATGTTTTGTTACTTCCTTCAGGTCTTTCAAATGTCACAGGTTCAGTGAGGTTTTCTCGGAGCAGCCACTTTAGAACTGCAAACCCTACCCACCCCTCGGGCACTTGCTTTTCTCCCTGTGCTTGATTTCTTTTTCTCCAAGACAATTAACAAAATCTAACAAATAAGTTACTCTTTGTTATCATTCCCTGAACTAGAAAGGGAGTTCTATGAGGGTAGGAATTGCTCTATATCCCAACAGCTAAGAAACTAGTTAGTACATTATAGGCACTTAGCAAATATTTATTGAATGGATGGATGAATTAATATAAAAATATAAACAGTAAATTACGTTGTAAGATGCCCATTAAGGCATTGTCTGAAATTAAAAATAAATATGTTCCTATCTTTATAAAACTATACATTAAGTTTCCTGACCTCATACGGACTGAATATTTGGAATCTAAATAAATTTTAGGTAAATGTCTTGATATTTTGCTTCTCTTCAGTACACTTATTACAATGTAAAGTACATTTGTTGATAACAAAAAGCGACAATGAACAAAAACAGTAACTAATCTAAAATAGCAATTTGTCCTGTTTCTAGGCAGTTAATTTTTAGTATTTTAAATTATACTAAATTCACCACTTGTGTTTGCTTAAAATTTGAGTTTTAGATTATATTTGTATGGATATATGAAAGATTCTGTCTCTCCTCAATATTATTAAACTTTTTAAAAATCACCAAATATTTTATTAGTGTAGCACTTCCCTTCACAAAATTTGTGTTTCTCCCCCTTTAGGACATAAGAGGGGACATGGATCAATCTAGAACAATCTTGATATAATCACCCTGTTTGAATCTGTGTAGATATCTAATTTAAATACTACGACAATAACAAGTATCTGAAACACTTTGACAAGAAACCAGGGTGCATTCTGTGTCCCTGTGGTCAATGGGATTCAGGTCCCATGGCATGTCCTCAGTTTGCTCCCTCCCCAACCCGGGAACTCTGTGTCAGCTTCATTATCCAGCTATGTGATCTCAAAACACTCATTTTCAAAACATCTCAGCTACAAAACACAGCTAAACAAAACATCTCCGATGAATCTTGCCAGACTCTGAATCATCTCATGCACATGACTTACGACATAGGTTTGGGAGCCGAGGACATTTTAATGTCAACAGGTGAAGGTGTTGGGTTGGGTTGGGATGGGATAGGAGTTCTTCCTGGACTCCTCCAGGGCCCTGTATTTCTTGGGATACTGGTTGAGAGCAACGATGCTCCTCAGGGCTGGTGTTGCTTTATCCTTAAAGAGTATTTTGGGGACTTTTAGCTGAAGGCAATGTAGAAATACAGCGGGTAGATTTCTTAGTATTTTCTATAAAGAAATCTATGTAATTTAAGGAGTCCCTGCAAATTGAGTTCATTCTTAGAGTAAAATCTAACTAATATGTTACCTTTAATATTGGTTCTAGAAATGAAAATGTAATTCTACTTATTTTAATAATTTAGAGAGAGCTGGAAATTTAGCTGGGGGGAAATTATATCCTCCTCAGAAATCTGTACTCAAGAAATCAACTCATTGTATAATTGCTCAAATAAACTTAATTTAAAGAACATTCTTCTCAGAAAGCATTGCAAATGAAAAAAGAGTCATGTGAAAAAGTCCTCATAAAATGAGTAAATGCAAAGTCTGTGCTGCTAGAAAAATAGTGATAAGAGATATGGAAGTTTTAATAAACAGTAACCAGGGCTGCTCTTTGGTGAATAAGCGACCTTTGGAGATATCACACATGGGTAGAAAGAAAAACATTGTCATAAAGAGTGAAATGCAGGCCACATATTCTTGATTGTGAGTACTATGAAGAACACAATCCAGAGTCTCCTGGATGACCTACTTATATAATTACCATAAAAAATAATTTTATATCTTCTTTACCAACATTTATGGCACGTTTGACATTTTCTTCTATTGTATTAGCTCTATTCTTTTACAACACTCAAGTAATAAAAGAGAGTGACAGTCTCTGCCCAGTTTCTGATTTTACTGAAGTCGTTTTAGTGTATTATCACGCAAAATAATATCAACCATTAGTATTTGTGAACTTTTAAGGTTTTATATGTGACAAATGCAGGATTAGGTTCAATGGATATGAAAAATGTATCTTCTCTATTTGAAGTATGTAGGCTTTATCAAGCTTACTAAACATACTGGTAAACTTCCTGATGGCCTTCCTTTTTGTTTATTTACTAGATGTGTCTTCTTATGAAAAATAATTAAATTTCTATTTGAAATTTTAAAAATTAAAAATTAATTTTATAATTTAAATTAAAAAATTACTGGCTTGGGAAAAACAACTCAGCCACTAATCTGTGGTGTATTATTTCTCAATTGCAAATAGCAGATGGTGCTTTTACAGCTCACTTTATAAACAATATACAAGGAGGCCTTTGATGAAGATCACAGACATATATGCTCAGGATAAAAGGAGGAAATAAAAAACAAAAAAGTAGTGTTGTATACAAAGATACAGGTACCACAGGCCCCTTTGAACTGTGCCCAAAATTACCCCTCACTCTCATACGGGGACATTGTCTCCGGGCCAAACACGTGCACTTCAAATCCCTTCTGTGATTCTTTTTCTCCAGGCAACTCACTCCTTGATCTCTTAGGTAAATATATTTTGATCAGGGTTGCCCCACAGTCATATTCCACATCTGAATCCTGAACTAAACACAGGTTATCCTTAAAGAGAGTCACAAGGTACAGTGACTTATGTGATAGATCTCCTATTACTCTTTTTAGCGCTGAGTTAAAGTTAGCTTTAGGTAAGATGAAGTAATCAAGACAGGTTAACAATAAGCCATCCTTTGCAAGCCTAACAAAGGCCCATGGTCTTGCTCAAGAAAATGCAGTACTGCATAAACTATATGGGAATCACAGTGGAGGCATGACAAGGAAAAATCAGAAGGAAATAAGCACATTTTGAACAACTGAAAGTTAAAACAAGGAAGATATAAAAATAAATACCCAACAAACAACATGATGGAACATTTCAGGAACTGAAAAGGAAAAACAGTGAGTCTAAAATAATTTTTGGTAAATTGTTTACCTGTCCATTAAAAAGAAGCCAAAGTAGTTACAAAACTTTCAATGAGAGGTCAGCTCCCATTTCAAAAGGCATACATTACTTGGGGAAAATAATGAAGATTATGGGAAACTAAAATCAAGTTACAGCTCTATGCAGAACACCCCATGCTACTAATTTACCGAAAATGTGATTTCTAAATATTTGTACATAATTTGCTCATCAGGGCTAAATAAAGAGGATAAGGGGAGTAGACAGCTAGTTTGTCAATTAATGGGCAGGTGACACCTCTGAGTTTTGATGGAAGCCCTTGTTTAACATCCCACTGTGTGGATGCAGACCTGACTTTACAAGCTTTTCTTCCTGGAGTGGGGAGGAGCAAAGAAGATGGGGAGGGATTTCATGGCCTGCATTCCCAAGCACCCCATCTCAATCTCCTTCGGTGCATGAAAAAGTCACGGAAAGAAAAACGGAAGGGACATCGAAATCTTTAGGCTCCTGCATTCTTCCGTTTAAAGCAGAGACCAGATGGGGTAAAGTAGACTAAAGGCAAGGCCATGCCGAATGGTGAGAACAGAAACCATGCCCTCGCTAAAGAGGCAGTCACGTCAGGTAAGACTTTTGCGAAGAACAGGCCTCTACATCTTCTCCCTTACTAAAGAAAATACTAGGGGTGATGTGTAGAAAGATAATTGTTCCTGTTTTGCATTTTGATATGTTTGCTTCAAAAATTTCTTCACATACTGCTTCATATTTTACCTAGAATGGAAGAGCTGGGTCCTTTAAATATTGCTTGGCATTTTTAGTGTAGAGCTTTCTTAGAATACATAGCTGGACGGAAAGCCACTGCCACTAAGAGCATGATATGGAAAGAGCAAGCACACGTCCAAGAGCAGGCACATGTCCCACAGCTGGAGTTGCAAAGGGAAGCCACCACTTCTATTCAACCCTTAAAAGAGAGCTAGCGGTGAATTTCACCTGACTTCTGGCTTCTCTTGGAAACCAAGCCTGCATTCATCCGTGATGACAATTGGCGAGAGCTGATCAGTGGCCAACTCTTCAGCGAGGGCTGTTCCACTGTCCTCACCTTTGAACATGCCCTCATCCTGCCTCTTTCATTTTAATCTGCAAAACGAAACCCTAACATATCTAATGCAATATAACATACATAACAAATTCAGCGATTTTTAACCAGTGTGCCACAAGAATTTGTAAAACATGCAATACCTGACTATTTAGTCGGGGGCACAGTCCTCTTTTCCATTAGATTGTCAAATAAAAAAAAATGACAACAGCAAACACAATAATAGTCATCCAATGTGAGTGAATCAAATAATGTCTATTTTTTGTCAGATCGGCAAAAAAATATATTTTTTTGGTGTGCCGCAGAATTTTAGTAATTAGTTTATGTGTGCCTTGAGATGAAAAAAAGGTTGAAAATCATTGCACTCGATTTTATCAGATCTTCTACCTCTATGGAATCTGCCTGTGATTGAGAATTGAGCCATTTATTCATCAACAAGAATTGGTTGAATGAATATGCCACATTGTGTCTTATTCCCCTATGAAAACATTCAGTGGTGCTTCCTCTGTGATCCCCAAGGTGAAGCAATTACCCTGTAAACTAGTAAAAAACAAACAAACAAATAAAGCCAGACAACAAGAAATCGTGTCTGAGCTCTCACAACCATTACAGTACAAATCACATTAATTCATAAGTTCTTAATCACAAACTATCTCATGTTGTTTTTCCCCTTTCGTGTATATATTTATCTTGTCTCCCCAATGAAACTGCAGCTCATCAAAGGTCCGGATGTTTGTCGTTTACATCTGTATGATCCCCCAGAGTTTCATACATGGTGATAATGCAATAAAGGCCTCGTCATTTATTTAAAACTGTCATATAAAGCAGAACCCTTCAACGGCATCCTTCAACAGTAATGGTGTTGCAATGCCTGAGACTATCTTCCTCTGTCCTCTCTTCCTTTATAGGAATGATCCAAGGCTGAATCACTCAAAGCAATGCCAACTCATTTTTCTAGATGTGTCTGCTATTGGCGCCTTCCCCTCAAGTCACAAGCCAGGTTCCTTTGAAGCAGGCCCTGCCAGAGGCAATGATCAGGCTGGGATTACAATGCGTTTTCAGCCCTGGAACCCGGCACTGGTTACTGGCACTTACATGTTCACACCAGGCCTTGCCAAACCACATGTGCTCCAGTCCAGGGAGCTTCCTCTCAACACAGGGCATGCTGGCGGGCTGCTCACTCCAGGAGATGAATCAAAAGCCCCAAAGGCAAGTAATAAACTCCCTCTTCTTGGCATAGACTGTAGGCCAAGACCAGTCCAAATTGATTCCACAAACACAGATAATCATCTAAAGCGAATGCACCCAGACGCCTCCATTGTAAAAGGAGCCATTAATAGATCAAGGTAGACTGAGTTGAAATGGAAATTTTACTGTTGGTTCGGTGGGTTTAGGCAATCTGATATCATGGTACTATAAATATGACATAATGAGGTGGGCAAGAGGGTATATGAAATCTGGCTTTTTCCCTCCCTGGTACTATAGTTATTTTCATCTCATCCTGTGCAAGTACAGTATGTGGCATATAGCACATCCCCAATAACTGTTGTTGGCTGAAAAAAATTTGTAAACTTTAGAGAAGGCAAATGGTTGCTGGTGAAAAAAATTATAATTACATTTTTACATAATTTAGAACAAGATGATTTTACAATCAAAATGTCATTCTTTCATCATAAGTAATAACAGGAAAGAAGATTATATTTGACATTCTCCCTTGATGCATAGATCTATTGTATTAGTGAGTTGTTAGCTGTGAGATGTTAGCTGTGATGTTTTAATATGGTTTAATCACATCAGATTATCGTGTGAAGTGATAAACAATTCAATAGGTTGGGTATCAAGCAACCAAAGGAGGAAATGTCTACGTGGACCTGGTTTTTATCACTCCTTTTTCCATGCATGACCCAGCAGTGGAAATCTTTTGGTGGTTCTACATGGTTGCTGTGGATAGAGAAGAAACAGGAAGGACCAGACTTCACATGTATGTGTGACCACTGAGTTATAAGGATTGCTCATCAGTATTAATTAATAGTAGGAATACTATTTAGTTTCCTACGATTATTGATCTCAGCCCAAATTCTCTCTACTTACAGGAGACTTCTTTCAGCCTCCCTTCTAAATATCCATTCTTGATCTCTTAGTTTAACCTATTTTATTATCTCTGTGGCATTTACATTTAAAGTTTTTGGAGTTTTGTTTCATTTTGTCCACTACAAGTTTCATATCAGCAGAAACATGTTCTGACATATTCACTACTTAGTAGGTACTCAATAAATGCTAAAAATTTATGAACAAATGAAAATTTAATATTTTCAAATTGTCAAAAACAACCATATCAAAATTTAAAAACAGATTCTTTGTTTTCAAGTACGGTATGCCTGGAGTATCTTTGGGCACCAAGCCACCCCTGATTCCATCTCTGAACTTTGCCCCATTTCTTAGCTTCATCCCATCCCAAACCACGGATGATGTGGTAGATGGGGACATGGGAGTTTCAGGGACAGGGTAAGTCTCAAGAAAGAGGCAGAGTTGTCTTCCACATTTTTTTTTCTATTTAGAACCCAAAAAAGCAGAAGTTTGATGTTTTGTTTTGTAGACCACAGGAAACTATTGTCGACCTCAGCTAAAATACTACATTTTTCAGACTCCCTTGGGATAGCCAGGCAGAAGTCTTTGTATGTTTCTTCCAGGAATGCCCTTTGCAGTAGTAGGTGGACCCATCTGGGAGAGGAGAACTTTTATCCCCACTCTTCCTTCTTCTTTCTACAGAGAAGACAGAGAGATGCGTGGCTACAATTCACATAGGCAATCTTAGGGATAGAAGCCTCACAAGGATAACAGAGATGATGGACAGGAGTCTGGCCCACAACAGAGCCATCCAACTAGCCCTAGATTGCTTCCTTTAAAATTATTTTGAGAGAGAAAAATAATTTCTGCTATCACCAATCAGTTTTTATTTTTATCCAGTTCAGGCAAATCTATCTTGACCAATAAATTATTAAAAGGGCACAACTAAATAATCAAATGTATCCATTGAGTCCAAACTGCTATGTTAAAAAGGCTGTATGTCAATACCATATACTTTTTACAAAACTTCTAACATGCTTACCTCATTTATCATTTTAATTCTTAAAGCATAACTCCTTAAATTCATTACAGCAGGTAAGATCATACCAGTCTAACAAGTGAGAAAATTGGAGGTTAAGTCACTTATCCAAGGTTTCTAGCTCATAAATTAGAGCACAGATCATCTAAATTTTAGCCAAGGGCTGTTTCCAGTGGAGTATACTGCCAATTGCTGAAATATGTGTCAAGGTTTCAAAAATTCCTACATATGCCTCTTAATGAGATTCAAGATCTAGTTATAGATTTCCTCTTTGAGAATAGAGTAGTTAAAGCTTTAAGCATATATAAGGGAGATGACACCAAAGTTTCTATAATTATCAAATGATTTAAAAAATATTTTTATAATGTCTGAAATTTCTTCCTAAGTGAATATATTTATATACTAAATAGATATTATAGCCAAAGAACTAAATTCTTTCTATTTTAGTTACTGGGTAGTAGATAAAAGTATTCAATCCAACAATAAGGGCCAAAGAATTCAGATGGTAGATGTGAGAAAATATAGTAAGACAAGGTCAGGGTTCTAGCTGGATTCTGCCAATAATTGGTACTACAACCAAATTTTAATACACCAGTACTAGCTATGGAGGCATTTATTAAAAAGTTATCAAATAGATTGCCAGACAATTGATCCAATATATTTAGAGCAACCAGATTACATACTACTTGACTTGTCAATTTGAATCACCTAAGGGATCAAGTTGCATTCATACCATAAAATCCATTTATTGAAGAAGGTTTTTATCATATAAAAGGAAGAAGTTTGCTATAGATAAGCCATAGCTATTATGTGAAACAAATCTCTCTTTATGTTGTTGTGTTAACATATTCACTATTGCATGATCAGTATATTTAGAACACTGAATTAAAGGGATCATTTTTTAAAAACTCGTGTAGATCTAGTTTTTGAAGATGAATATATGTCCCTATGCTTTAGGTGGGTGACCTCATAGAAAATAAATTCTACTTTTATGACTAACCCCTGAGAGATTTTTGAACATCTTGGCCACTATCTTCATCTCATGACTGTCAATTTTAAGATGGGGTCATTATTTTTTTCTGGAGCTACGATAAATGTTAGGCAGAAAATGATAGTCAATATCACACCAACACCAATTCTTTGCATCAAATATGACTTTAAAAAATATTCTTTTTATTGATTTCAGAGAGGAAGGAAGAGGGAGAAAGAGAGAGATAAGAACCTCAATGATAAGAGAGAATCATTGATTGGCTGCCTCCTGCACGCCCTCTACTGGGAATGGAGTCCACAATCCAGGCATGTGCCTTGATGGGGAATAGAACCATGACTTCCTGGTTCATAGGTTGATGCTTAACCACTGAGTCATACTGGTTGGGTGATAACTTTTGTTTTCTTCAAAAATAAGTACAGGTTTCTCTCTAGAATCTTTTTACAGTATCATTATTTTAAGATTTTGGCCCATTTTGGAAACATCAACCTTTGTAAGAAAAGGAACATTTTGTAGAGTCTGATCAGTACTAAAATTGTAATTATCAAATTATGTCTTGGACACCTTTCAGGTTATTTCCAGACTGAGGCACACTGCCTAAGTTTAAATAAACTTTAGATATGCTCTGGAAAGATTAATTTCCTGACCTGAGGTCTGGCTTCTCACTTCTCCTACCTATAGTCCCATGCCTGATATCTACACTTCTTAGAATGACACACTAAACATTTCTGGACTCCATGGATTTTGTCCTACATCAATACGCTGATTTTTCTTTGAGCAGTTTTGGTACTGTTTTATTTGGCTTTTTGGAGAACCATACTACAGGCATAACTAAGAAACTAACTACTTTTTGCCTATAATACATATTTTGCTAGAACTGCCAAAGACTCCCAGCTAAGTCTCACTTATCCTGATCTCATTTGACCTACTATTCAATCATTCTTTAGGTCTAATATTTTTCATGTTTATATCATATTCCCAAAGATGGTTGATGTTTTAAATAGCAAGTACAGATTTTATTTATAGGATTAAATTGGCTTCCAGTGAAAAAAGAAGTTGAAGTTTTGGTAGAGAAATATTAATTATCACCATCTTCACCCTTAAGTTACATAATTTTTACACAGTTTTGAAAAATCTACTTATATCAGTTAAGCTATTAAGACTGTAAATAAGAGAAAATCCAAATTAAAATAGCACCAATGATAGGGCAATTTATTATCTCACAAGACAAGAAATCTAGAAGTAAGGTATTTCCATAGTTGGTCTACTAAAAAAAAATTCTAATTCTCACCCTAGCTGTTTTTTGTCTGTGGGTAGAGCATTGGCCTATGCACTGAAAGGTCACAGGTTCAATTTCCAGTCAAAGGGCATGTAGCTGGGTTGCAGGATCCCTCCCCCAGTCAGGGCACATGTGGGAGGTAACTGATGGATATATCTCTCTCACACTGATGTTTCTCTCTCTTTCTCACCCCCTCCCTCCCTTCCTTTCACTCTCTCTCTCTCTCAAAAAAAAAAAAAAGGAAAAAATATCCTCCTATGAGTATTAACAAAAACAAACAAGCAAACAAATCTAATCCTCAGTCTAATGGCCTCTTTGTTTAATTAATTAACAAATTTGTTGTGAGGTCAAATAAAACAGTATTTCTCTTGGTAGACAGGTATGTGAGTGTATAAGTGTACACACACATTTATATATATGAGGCCTGGTGCATGGATTTGTGTACCAGTGGGGTCCCTCAGCCTGGCCTGTGGGGTTCAGACTGAAACCAGCTCTCTGACATTCCCCAAGGGGTCCTGGATTGAGAGAGGGTGGTTCTCAGGTGACACATCCTGGAATCAGGCTCCCTCATCTCTGGTTCCAGGTGCATCATCTGAGAACTGCAGCTCCCAAGTCACTGCAGCTAGGCAGCTCCTGCATTGAGCATCTGCCCTCTGGTGGTCAGTGCGCATCATAGCTCCCGGTCGGATGTCAAATGGTTGGATGGTCACTTAGGCTTTTATATATATAGATGTATTATATGTGTATATGTTTATATACACACAGGCATATACATATATGCATATAGAAAGATTCATACATATATACATACACACATACTCGATTTAGTCACAAGTATATATACTTATTGCAAATTATGTAAATTATATGTTTAGCTATATTGAACACTGAACAATTATACCTTTATATTTGATTATGGTAGTACAGATGATGATGAGCTTTGTGAGGATGTTGTTGAAAATACAAAGCATAAACAATAGCCATTATGTTGACCACATTTTAAAAATATCTCTTGATTTGAGACTTTGAGCAGATTGCTTAGTGTTCTTTACTGCATGTGTTTGGTTGGGGGAGTTACTCCATTGTCAACACCTATAAGTCAACATCACCTGAATCCTTCAACCCAGGAAAAGAAACCTGCAGTTGGTGAGATATGCTGATCTTCCCCAGAAAGTAAAGCCAGAAAGGTCTTTGAAGTTCTGTTTATTTGTTATATAATTTTAATACACTTACTTTGAATTTATATTTGTGATACAGAATTTCTTCTAGCATCACTAATTAAGTGACATATTCACTAGCCCTTATTCTTTAAGATTTACCAGAGGAAGAATATATGGGATTAGATAAAAAGTCATCCTGTGTCATTTCGAACAACTATGTTTCTGAAGTTTTAAGTTTAGCTTCTGTCCTAAATTTCAGAGAAGAGATGAAAGAAACTTGCAGGCTACTGAAAAGCATTTGAGTTCTGGGGTGATGAAGGGAAAAATAAGCAACATAATTTCTGCTTATACATTGAACCCCAAAAAATAGTAGGTATGCTTGTAAGTAAGGAAGTTTTTTAGAAACCAGATTTTTTATTCCACAAAAAAAGTTGTAAAGTTTTGTAAACTCCCAGTTTAACCTATAGTCTCATCTATTCTAGCAGCAGATGAAACTGCCCTGATTTTCAAAGTAGAAACTTCCCTGCTTTTCAAAGATAGCTGAGGCCTGGATGGTGTAGACAGTACCCTTTCTGTTACCAAAACGGTAGGAACAATTAATGTAGTTGCAGTGTGAGCCCCTCATATATTAGGGGTCCAGTTCCTTGCAATCAACCATTGATCAAGTCATTTGACGTTTCCTGAATATCAACCACAATAATGAACAAAATGACTTTTCTTTCCTACTTGTTTTGTTCTATATGTTTATCATTCGTGTTGCTAAAAAATGCTTGAAAACAGCTATCTAGTTAATGATAAACTCTGTAATTTTTTTGGTGTTTAAAGAGTTGATTAAGGAACTCCAAAACAAACAAACAAAAATAACAATTCTAGTGTCTATCTAAACAGGTTGGAAAATTCATGGGACGTATTTTTTAGAACGTTAGCTTATTAATGTCTAAAATGTCTCATCATCATAGCATTCATTTATAAGACCCCAGGGGTTTTATAAATGAATTAAAATATTTTCACTTTTTCTTCATTCTCCGTACATATCATTTCATACTTAGATCCAAATTCTTGGATATCTTGGCATTATGTAAGAGAAAAAACATTTCCACTTCTCATGACCCACAATGATAGGGGTGCAAGCACCGCATTCTACTTTAGTGTAAGTTGCTACATGGAGAGAATCATTTAGGCCAGAATAAGTCATTCACTCTGTTTGAGACATGCAGAAGATGTGGACTACGTTTCAGATTAAGCAACAATTAACCCTCTGGTGCGATGTGAAGATATGTTAGTGGTTAAATATGCAGGATCTATGTTCCACTTCCAAGAAGATAAATAAATGTACTTGTTCTATTCTCAGACTAATTACAACTAAAAATCCTGGACTTTCCACATAAAATAAACATAAAAGCACCCTGAAAGAAGAAAAGAAGGCAGATTAGCCAAGAACATTGGAGGCTAAGAAATGATACCGTGGTGAGGTCCCTGGATTTTCTTTGGGCCTCATATATCCAAGACTTGAATTTAAAGAAGCTAGCAACACTATCAGGCATAGAGGAAACAAGCAAATAAACTAAAATACCTTTTCAACAAGAATACTCTACTCCGGCCAAATACCACAGAAAACCTATGGTCCAACCTACAGCCACACCAACCAAGGCTGAGTGACCTGCCTAGCCTTCCACCCACACCAGGTTATAAGGAGCCCAACCTCCCACCCCTAGGATGGTGTCAGAGAAGGTCAAACGAAGCAACGTGACTTCCCCACCACCCAGCAGTAACGAGGGCATCTCTCCCCTCTGTGGTATCGGTGGAGGCCACATTGAAAGCAATAACCTCTACAATAGTCAGGAGTTAGGAGTGAAGACCTAGTGAGGAGCCAGACATCCCACTCTGACCAGGGGTCACTGGACCCTTCCAGCCTCAATGTCCAATGGAAGCCGAGTGGGAAGCCTAGACTTCTGCCCCCACTTGACAGTAACAAGTTGCCATCCACCCCATCTCCTGCGATAGTGGGGTCACAGAAAACCAGCTGAAATAGAAAATTCAAATAAGATCCAGAATCGTATAACATGATACCCCCCAAATGTACAGGTCTTCATAGAAAAGTCACTCTTCATTCCAAGAATGAGGAAGATCTGAAAAAAGACAATCAACAGATGGCAACACACAGATGACAAAGATATGTTTTCTACAAAAAAAATAGTTTTTAAATTTAAAACCCAAAGCACAATTCAGAAAAGAAAAAAAATAATAAATTGAACTTCAACATTAAAAAGTTTTGTGGCACAGAAGATCCTGTGAAGAGGATGAAAAGCCATTATACAGGCTGAGAGATCAGATTTGCAAGCTACATGTTCAATGAAAGGGCTAGTACCTGGCGTATGTAAAGACCTCTCAAAACATAACAGTAAAATAATGAACAATCTAATTAGAAAATTGGCAAAAGACATGAACAGATACTTCACCAACGTAGATATACTGATGGTAAGAAAACACATTAAAAAGTGGTCAGCATCTTTAACCATCAGGGACATGCAACCTAAAACGACAATGAGAAATCATTATACACCCATTAGAGTGAATAAAATAAAGATAATGACATTAAGTACTGGTGAGACCACAGAGAAACTGGATCACTCGTATATTTCTAGTAGGCTTGTAACATGGTGTAAAGCTTCTGTAAAAACAATTTCACAGTTTCTTTAAAAAAAACAACAACCATGAAACTACCATATGACACAGCAGTTGCATTTCTGGGCACTTATCCCAGAGAAATGAAGACTTATATTTACATAAAGTCCTAGGTTTATCAGCAATAAACAATATCCTTAGTCAATAAATGATGGTGTGAACAAATTCTTTTTTATGTTTGTTTTTAAATTCTTTCCATATAGTTTCTAAGCAACTGTCAGACAATGTTCTAGTAAGAATGGGACCTAACAGACATGCTTGAAACAGATTCAAGTAAAAAGCTGTTAAACAAATGAAACTGGAAATATGATTTGGGGCGGGGGGTGTGGGATATAAAACGTTTCATTATAAATGAGTAGCAGTGGAAATCTGAACTGGCCCTCAGGAACTTAAATAGCCTCCATAGGTCTTACCAGATACCATTCACAGGGCATCTTCACCACAAGTATTATCCTTTCAATCATATCCTAAATATACCTGAAGTGGGAAGTATAATTTGTAATGCTCAAATCTTTCTAATTCATTTGATACTAAGAATCCCACATAAAGTTATATGAAATTGCTTGAAAAACACATCAAGCTTTACTTGAGTGCTTATAATTACTGCCTAACCCATCAAATATCTAGAAAATATATTTGCTGTCCTCTAAGCTTATTCATGTGTATTAAAACATAGTACATCTTTTAAGTCCAAACGCCTTTTATTAGAATATATAATCAGGCTGTTCTTTTTTAAAAAAAATTAAAAGAATACATTCTAAGTACACACCATTGCAAGAAGTGGAGGAATCTTCTTTTATAAATATATTTTATTCCTGAAAATAAATAATCCTTTACAGTAAGAAGGTATGGAGTCTAGTATTGACAACTAATTCTGAAGAATAAGTCTAGAATTCAACTCTGACATCTACTCATTTCTGTTCTCCCTTCCCCTCAGGGCAATAGCATATCCTACGAAACTTAAAATGCCAGGCTTTAGAGTCAAGGGATAAATTTGTGTGTGTAGGGTGACATGTAGGGTAAGTAACTGAATACTTTGAAACTCTGAAAAATATGCCGCAAAGAACTGACGTGCCTATTTTTATACAGCAGCAGGATGCATCATTGCTCACAAGAACATCACCAATAGAAGTCAGTCATTCAAACTGAATTAGAGATGACAACTATGCTATTTGTTTCCCCTAGTAAATCCCAGTCTGTGTTTACTTCTAATAAATTGTTCAGTCAAACTATATAAAAACCATGTTAGAAAAGCCAGTGTATTATCACACAAAATGGCCAGTAAATAATCTTTTAAGAATCTTCAAATATGTCACAATGCAAATCAAGCTGCTAATGCTTAATAGAATTGGGGGGAGGGGGGATGGGGCAGAGCATGTTATTTTATTATTTTGTACAAAAGGATAAATTATACTAAAGAGCCACATATTGGCATTGGGTTGCTGTTTTCAATGGGAACTTTAAAAAATGATAAAGTGTTTGGACACCGACATAACTGTTAACAGAACAAAGTGTGTGTGTGTGTGTGTGTGTGTGTGTGTGTGTGTGCGGGGGGGGGGGGGGTGGAAACAACTTTAACCAAGAGGACTAATAGAAGTGTCTGTTCAGTTCTGGGCTGCACAATTTACAAGAAAATTTGAAGCAGGTTTAGAGCAGAGCCATAAAAATGATTAAAAGATTGAAACTGGGATCTGATAAGGATTTAAAAACCATATGTTCAAAGGGAGGCAAGATAAGGACTTAATGGACTTCAAATTAGCCATGATAGTTCAGCAGCAGTACTTGTTGCTTTCTGCCCGGGTCTTCTATCACCCCACTGCGGCTAGGAAAGGAAGCAGGAAACCCTGCATTTTCATAAAAGAAGGCAATAAAGTCATTTAAAAATGACAGACCTTTCAACAAAGGCTGTTATCTGACATTAGAAGAATTTAGCTTAATTAAAAATTATAAGTTGAAAGTAAAAAGAAGTGACAGACCTTTTAAGTACAAAGAGTCAACTAAGTGCAATGGAATATACAAATGTCCTTGAGAGACTCACAGCATTATCAAAAATTTTTTTCTTCTAAAGGGTTATCTCCATGGAGTATTGGACTTTAATCCTTCATTCTTAAGTCTCTACACAGGCAGATGCCATGTAATTGTCATAATTCATGGAATGTTCAAGACTTGTTTTATTTGACATGCAATGGATTTAAATCATTGCTATATCTTGAATATCTGAAATGAAAACTTACTGTACCACCATAATGTTTATGATTTTCATTGTCATCCATAGGTCTGATATGATTTGTTCCTATTCCCAATCGACTATAATTTTTATCTTTTGTAGAAATAGAATTCTGTGTTGCTATCTATGGCTTATAATCTTGACTATATTTTAATTACCAAAGATACCCTGATAGTGTCCTAACTGAATTATTCTTATAGAGTGACTTAAATGAATGTTCACTTATTAAATCACATTGCACATTTACTTAGAGCATCTAAATATATATATGTCTAATATGCAAAGTGCCCCCATGGGAGTTTGACCAGGAGACCAGGAGTTCTATTGCTATAACATGTACTGACCACCAGGGGGCAGCGTGGAATAAAGGAAGGCCCAGCCAGCAGCCGGCAGCCAGGGAAGGGAGGCCCATGGCTGGCAACCGGCAGCTGGGGAAGGGAGGCCCTGACCGGCAGCCGGAAGGAAGGCCCCAGCCAGCAGCCAGAAGGCCGTGGTCAGCCCTGATCACCAGCCAGGCCTAGGGACCCTACCTGTACACAAATTTTGTGCACCAGGCCTCTAGTATAAATATACATCTCTCCTACTTAAATTCTGGTATTAAATCCCACCTTTTATGAACGATCTAGTATAGTCTCTAATTGACAACAATTTTCTGAAACTTTTTATGTGTAAATATTACATTTATTGCCACCCCCTTTTCCTTTTGCAAACTGGAGTCCAACATCTCTTGTAATGGAAATCTTGGTTTGCCCAGAACTCCAGAGAATGGGATTTGGGCCAAAGCTTAACCACAAGTCTCAAATGCCATATTTTATAAAACACACACACCCTCCAAATTGTTTGCCAAATTTCACTGCTGTTTGCTTCCCACAATAATCTAAAAAATATCAGACAAACAGGCGTCAGTATGATTAATTTTGATGATTACTTTAGTTTTTTCTTCTACACAGTGACCTCTAGAAGCTCTGAGTTCAGTTGAATATGCAGAGTCACTTCAGTGTGTTTGTAAATAAATGATATCTTTTCTCCATTAACATGTCTCCATCTTGACCTACAAGAGTGGACTGTATGGGTAATCTCAGATGACTAATTTGTCTTTTTTTTTCTTTAACCCACTGCAAGAGAGCAAAAAAAGTGCAGAGAAACAGAAATATTTAAAAATATACGCATATTCAGGGACTACTGCAAAAAGTGATTTTCTGCTGAATGTAAGGCAAGTTTTCTTATGAGTATGTACTTTTTGTTATGAAGTCTAAAGTCCAATAAATAATGACAACAAATAATATGTGAATTTTTATTTACAGATTAAAAGATACCTTCATGTGTATCATTTTCCTTCATAAAAACCCCATAGCCTAGATATTATTGTTATTATATTACAAATGGGGAAACTGAGACTCAGGGAGGTTAAGGAAATTGCCCGTCTCATAGGTTGGGAACGGTTCCTTAGACCCTGGCCCTCAGTCTCCATGACTGAGAATGTGCACGTAAATTCATGTGACACAAACAGAGACATGCAGATACCACCTTTTAAATCCAACAAAGAGACTTCTCCAAATTCCAGTTTGGTTTAAGATCACTTCTCTGGCTGGTAATATTGTGCTGGCCAAAGGCTGTGTCTGTGCATGTCAGAGTAAAGTAAAATAGTACCTGTATATTTAACTAGAACACTCTGTCTATAAGTTATATCAGCTACCAGAAAAGTATTCTTGTTATCTATCCTTTCTTTAAATAGTGAGATGGGCCTGGCTGGCGTGGTTCAGTGGTTAAGCATGGACCAGAAGGTCACAGTTGGATTCCAGGTCAGGTTGAAAGCTCGATCCCCAGTAGGGGGCGTGCAGGAGGCAACCTATCAATGATTCTCTCTCATCACTGATGTTTCGCTCATCCCCCTCTCCCTTCCCCTTTGAAATCAATAAAAATATATATTTCTTAAAGTGATATAATATCTATATAACTAATCAGAAAGTTCATCTATCATATATAATAAAAGCCTAATATGCTAAGTGTCTGGTCATCCAGTCGGCTGTTCAACCAATCAAACCGTAAATATGCTAATGATATGCTAAGGCCGTTCAACTGCTCACTATGACGTGCACTGACCACCAGGGGGAAGACAGTCAACTGGTTGACCAGTTGCTATGACGTGCACTGACCACTAGGGGGCAGATGCTCCTACTGGTAGGTTAGCTTGCTGCTGGGGTCCTGCCCATCAGGACTGAGTGAGACGGGCCAGACACCCTGGAGCCCTCTTACAATCCCTCCCAGGCTGGCCAACCTTCTGCATCCCTCCCCAGCCCTGATCATGCACTGGTGGGGTCCCTCAGCCTGGCCTGCACCATCTCGCAATCCAGGACCCCTCCGGGAGCCTGTTTTGGCCTGACGGTGGAACAACTGGTTGCTATGATGTGCATGACCACCAGGGGGCAGACGCTCAAAGCAGGAGCTGCCCCCTAGTGGTCAGTGTGCTCCCACAGGGGAAGCGCTGCTCAGCCAGAAGCCAAGCTCACTGCTGGTGAGCTCAGTGGTGGTACATCCGGCCGCTAGTAAATTATATTTGCAAGTAAAAATTAACCTTTTTATATATCATCTCTGAAAAAAGGAAAATACGCATTTAGTTTACACAGCATTTATAATTTTTAAAATGATTCACTCTCAGTTTCTTTCTCAATTTAAAACTTATTAGCCTTACCTATTACATAATAATATTAATACTTATTGAAATATATGTTCGGTTCTGTGTTGGTGAGATAGCATTAGTGCTGGGATAAAGTCCAACATTTCAATGGCTGCAGCAGAAGCCGATTTCTCAGTTGGACAACAGTCTGACCTGGGTGTTCCTTACAAGTTGCTTTCCTTCCCCTAAAGATTCAAAGGCTCAGGTACTTCTATCTTATGGTTCTTCCATATCCTGGGCCTCTTTTCCCTCTGTCCAAGTTGGGAGAAAGGGAAGAAAGCTTAAGGAAAACACACCTTTGACCATGTTTCTGCTCTTGTTCCATTAGTGAGCTCTACTCCCACATCGAATGTAAATGTGAAGGAAGCTATAATGCCCAGCTCAGCAGCTACTTCCCAATACAGCTCTGCATTATGGCAGGGCAGTCATGCATTTTGGTGGCTAGCTGGTATCTCTATGTAACTATGAAAAGACACATGATCTGTCTGCCTTTGTTCTATCACACATCATTAACAGTTTCTATCTCATTTGGCATTGCATATCTATAGCCAAGAGGCTAGGTAAATACACTATATTTGGTATGTGAATGTAATATGAATTTCATTGTTCATTTTATATGTACAAATAAAAAACACTTGTTCCCAGAATACATTTCTGTAAAATGGAATTATGGAGTTGAACATTTATCAAACTATCCATGACCTATGATAAAAGAAATTGATAAAACAAAGATAAAATATATTATAATACAACTAGAGGCCCGATGCACAAAATTCATGCAAGAGTAGGCCATCCTTCCCCCAGCTGCTGGCACCGGCTTCTCTCTGGCACCCGGGACCTGGGCTTCCCTCGCAGCCCCAGCTTCGTCTGGAAGGTCGTCCGGAAGGATGACCGGTCTAATTAGCATATTACACTTTTATTATTATAGATTCTGGAAATTTGTTCATTTCAAAATATTTTATAGCAAATCTACTTACAGTAAGTCCTCACTTAATGTCATTAATAGGTTCTTGGAAACTGCAACTTTAAGCAAAATGACAGATAACAAAACCAATTTTACCATAGGCTGATGGACCTAAACAAGAGTCCCAGCAATCCTGGACGTGTTTCCATGGCACTTTTCTGGATCTTAAAAATATCACCAAACTTCTAAATAAAGACCTCAAACCCTTCTAATATTAATCACTGAAATACATGTGAGCTATTCACACATTTGTGAAGGATTAATTAAAATAAGTAAAATAATTATTTTAAAACCCACTGATTCCAGTTCAGGGCTGTGAGTGTCGAAGCCTCTCCCAGCAAGGAGGGTGCCAGGCAGGAACCCACCCTGGACAGGACGCCCTTCCATCTCAGGGCCAGGGCCACTCACACCCACACCCACACACACACACAGTCACTCCAACTTGGACAATGTGAACACGCCAATTCTCATGCACGGATGTGGGAGGAAACGGAGTCCCCGAGAAACCCATACAGGCATGGAGAGAACATGCAAACCCCACACAGACGTGGCCATGACCCGAAATTGATTTTTTTCCCTTGTCAATGTTATAATGAAACCAACAAAATGATGTTATTTAAGGATCGGCTGTATTTTTTACTTTCTACATGGGCTTGCATTACTATTTACCTAGCAGAGAGGAGCGATAGACCCAGAGTAGTTTTCCACCTGTGATCTGAGCACAAAAATAAAATGGTGGTCTTTTATGAAACAGGGACAATAAAACACATAACAAGGAGTTCGTCACAACTAACATGACATAGTCAATGTCATGGATTAAAATATGCATTAGCACTGCCACTATGAAAATGTACGTGAACCTCTTTTAAACCTTAAAGTTCCTTATGATTATTCAGTTTTTATTTCATCATCCTAACTGCTATGATAGAGGAGCTTAGAATTCATGTTACATGTTTTATAACACACATTGCAGCCTCATTCTCTGAGGTGGTTTACACAAATGCTTACACTAGGAACTTGAGTAGATTATATTGTGATGAACTTCATACTTTGTACAAAACTCCCCTGGAAAATGGCAGAAGACTTCTACTAGGATGATTTTACTACACCCAGGATCTAAGGAATATGACTGTCCAGTGTAAAGTTTCTGGAAACTGAGGAGAGCAGGAACGGATTGAAATGTGATGTAGATAAATCCCAGCAATCCTGGACATGTTGGCTGAGTAGCACATAAAAAGGGGAAATAAAAGGCAAGAGGGGGAAGGTTTGAAGACTTGCTACTAAACCTAGAGCATACACTTATTATATGTGTGTTTGTGTGTCTTTAAATATATTTGGCAGACTTCTAACCCATAACATGCTATTTCTCATTTGTAAAATCAAGTGTATGATGTTGACCACATTTTAGCAACATTTTTAATTTTTTACGACAGTCTCTCCCACGCTCAAATCATTTTGTGCACTCACATGGCTTATTGTGTGGAGATCAGCACCAGGAAAGGAAAACCTCTCAAGACAGCTGTTAGCTTGTCCACCTGGTACAGTCTCAGAGAAGAACCAATGGATTTATTTGGATGAGTGGTTTGCGTTATGTCGTCTGAGACCACCCGCACAAACATTTGTCCGACAACCCACATGGTGTGCCTGTGGATGTGAGCACTCATACGGACACCCTCAGCATCGTATACAATGTGTAACTGGAGACAGGTACTGTGTTTTCTTGGCTTCGTTTTTTTTTTTTAACAGCCATGTGCTATGAATTGTTAATTCATTGAGATATGAGCACTTATGTAATTCAATAACCATATTGTACAAACCTATTTTAAATTGGTCGCTAAAAGGAAAGTGAAAGTATTTTCAAATTCTTTCTATGTTTTAAGATGTGTAGTTTAAGAATATGTCAGTAAATAATCTGGTTTGAATAGGAACTTTTACCATAATCCCAAGGCCTAGAAGAATAACTGATTGTAAATTGGAAGATGCATTCCAGATTTGCAGTTGAAATCAATCAAATCAATGCTTGCTTTCCAATCTGATGCCTTGCCTACCACATGCGACTACTGACTATCCTAAAGTGAAAATGAAAGCAATTATTCTTTTTTGTTTGTTTTGTTTTTTCAATCCTCATCTGAGGATATTTTCCCACTGATTTTTAGGGAGAGTGGAAGAGAGAGGGAATGACAGAGAGAAACATCGATGTGAGAGAAACACATTGACTAGTTGCCTCCAGCAGGAGCCCTGAATGGGGCCCGGGCTGAGGTGGAATGGAACCCAGGACCCTTTGGTCCACGGGCCAACACTCTATCCACTGAGCCACAGGCCAACACTCTATCCACTGAGCCAAACCGGCTAGGGCTGAAAGAAATTATTCTTAATAGCAGAACTGAATACTACTCTGCCTGAATTTGGAATTTCCGGTTACTTAAAAATGTAATTTGGCTATAGGTATCATTCTATGATACATACGGATGAAGATTTCTGGTTTTAATATTTTTTTAAGAAAAAAAACCAGTTTGTTGGTTTTCTTAACTGAAAGACACTGTGGTAGAGTGACAAGAAACTTGAACTTGGGTTCAGAAGTCATGAATGTTCCATCTCTGTCACTTACTCTCCACATCTTTGGACAAGTTAGTTCATCACACTAAGCCTTAACTTAACTATTATGGAACGAATAGTTTTCCTCTTGGAGTTGTAAAGATGAGATATAATGTTTGTGATGTTTCATTTCTAGCAGGTGTTATATAGTGCTGTGGGGTATCCCAGCTTGAGTCTAAGAGTACACTGAACTGGCCTGGGCGTGTTTAGGAAATTGGCAGTGCAGACTCCCCAGAAGCCTTTGCAACAGGATGGGGCAACTCCAAGTAATCATTGTTCTGATGGGAAAGGACACCCCTAAATAATGAGCTTGAGTGAAAGCCTCGGTTACTAATGGTGAGAGGCTAATGTTGAGTAAATATAATGCCTCTTCCTTGGAGTTATTTGATGCTCTGACCCTACTGCGCTCTCATTTGGAAAGACAAAACTCAAAAGAGCATCTTTACCAGCATCTTAGTCATGACATTGCAAGAGGAACACCACTTTCATGGCCATCAAAGAAGCTTTTCTTCCATTTAAAGCACAAATCTGAATATTTTTAGCACCTCAAGGGCTCCAGGATCCCATTGTCATGGGGATTGGAGGGGTCTGGTGGACACTGAGTCACCCAGAAGGTGCTGGGGTGGGACTGGGATGCAGACCTGCTTGTCGGCATGTGTCAAGCAATCCAGGGGAGGGGGAGTCCATGAAGACCAGAGGGACTCTCTCCAGAGGGCTGAGGTCTTACCGCAGAAAGCAGGGGCAAGGGCAAGTAGATGATACCATTGAAGCGATTGCATCTGTTACTATGTGCTGGTAATGCAAAAGGAGAAGCTCAGAATATAAAAGCTTATTGTCTGTCATATGATTAGCCAATCTCAATATGATTAATTCATGTTTTGTACTCTCAAAGACTAAAGATTTATGTGAAGATCTTCAAACACTATTGCCACACAGTATTTTCCCCCCTCAAAAATAGAAAAGGATGTGAGAAAGCTGCCAAAACACATGTTGGACACATCAAGGGAAGTTATTTTTAACAGCAGAAATACCTATTCACTTCACTCACTTAATCTGATACAAGGTCCAAGAAGCTAAAGTAATTGTGGTTTTAATTAAAAACAATTGAATGAACAAACAAACAAAAATTATCCGAGGACTTTTGAAGCAAATTTGAAAAATGAGTTTTTAAGGGTTTGCTTTTTGGTTTTGGTTTTCTCTTTTGAGGCAGTGTGGTATAAAACAAAAATCATGAGCCTTTAGCATCTCTCCTGATCCTTCCATTTAATCGGTTGTGAGCCTAAGTAAACCATTAAACCTCATAAAATAAAATATTTCAGGACACAATTGGGTAATCTGAGTGCAGTGCCTCGCCCAGTGATGGAGAACCTTTTGAGCTCGGTGTGTCAGCATTTTGAAAAACCCTAACTTAACTCTGGTGCCGTGTCACATATAGAAATTTTTTGATACTTGCAACCATAGTAAAACAAAGATTTATATTTTTGATATTAATTTTATATATTTAAATGCCATTTAACAAAGAAAAATCAACCAAAAAAATGAGTTCGCGTGTCACCTCTGACACGCGTGTCATAGGTTCGCCATCACTGGCCTAGCCCAGTGCCTGGTACCTTGGGTAGGCAATGCTCATTCTTTTCCACCTCCCCAACTCCCTGCCCCCCTTTTCCTCCAAACATATATTTTCATTCCAAGTTTCCACAGGTAGGATAACACAATGGTTAAGAAGCCACTGCATGGGTATGTGTCTGTTTACACAGGTTATGCAGTCTCAGGGCCTCAGTGTCTTCAGGTATAAAATGGGGATTATATTTTGTTATATTGTCACTCCTTAAATGACATGGAGATATAGAGAGAGAGCCTCTAGGAAGTCTCTACCCTGGCCTCCTCCCCTAAAAACCAATATTTATGGTGGGAATGAGAAATGCTGCTTGCCTGCTTAAATAGCAATGTTATGTTATTCTGCCATGCAGTGGAATAAAGTCCTGTGTTGATTAGAAAACATTAATGATAAATCCTGACTTGTAAGGCAGTAACAAAAGAAAATCCTTGCATTGTTCCTTGAATTAAATAAATACATTAGGCTTTGTTTAAAAAAATTAAAAAAATGGGAATTATAGCACCTTCCACATAGATATTTATGAGAATTAAGTGGGTTAAGCCCTATGAAGGGCTTAGAAAAGTGGTCACTAGAATGTGAGCTCCATGAGAACTTCCTGGCCACCCTTATATCCCCAGTGTACAGAACAGTACCGAGAACATAGTGGGTACACAATAAATATTAGTAATGAATTAATAAATGCAGTAACATGTTTGCTTCCTTTTATCTGAACCAAACTATCCCTTTGCAACTATAGGATCTGTGTGACAGGGATTTCGAGGTTACATCCTAAACGAAAATAAGGGAGCTCCCCCATGACTTCCCTTCACCCGAACTCTCTTTCCCATGGCCCATTATCACATCCCTGCAAAATAAACATGCCTGCCCCGTCTTGCGCAAGGTGCACCTTAGATGCCTGAGCACACATCTATGTGCCAGCATGCTTCTGTGCTGCCTGTGGCCCAGGCTTAGCGAATGGAGGCTGCTGAGGTGCAGTTTAGCCTCTACAGTGGCATGTGGTGCCACGTGGATACTCAATAAGTAATGCATGGAATAAATGACTTTCCACAGTGCCTTGTGAATATTTTTATTATAATGAGTCCTCTTCTAAAGACAAACTAGAGGCCTGATGTATGAAATTCATGCAAGAGTTGGCCTTCCTAAGAGACATATGAAAACATGCTCAGAGTCACTAATCATCTGAGAGATGCAAATCAAAACAACAATGAGGTACCATCTCACACCTGTCAGAATGGCTATCATCAACAAATCAACAAACAACAAGTGCTGGAGAGGATGCAGAGAAAAAGGAACCCTCCTGCACTGCTGGTGGGAATGCAGACTGGTGCAGCCACTGTGGAGAACTGTATGGAGTTTCCTCAAAAAACTAAAAATGAAACTCCCATTTGACCCAATGATCCCACTTCTAGGAATATATCCCAAGAAACTAGAAACACCAATCAAGAAGGATATATGCACCCCTATGTTCATAGCAGCACAATTTATCATAGCTAAGATTTGGAATCAGCCTAAGTGCCCATCAGCAGATGAGTGGATTAAAAAACTGTGGTACATCTACACAATGTAATACTATGCTGCAGTAAAAAAGAAGGAATTCTTACCATTTGCAACAGCATGGATGGAACTGGAGAGCATTATGCTAAGCGAAATAAGCCAGTCAGAGAAAGATAAATATCATATGATCTCACTCATTTGTGGAATATAATGAACAATATAGACTGATGAACAAAAACAGATCCAGAGACTGAGAAGCATCAATCAGACCATCAAACCTCAGAGGGAAGGTAGGGGAGGGGAGGGGTAAAGGGGAAAAGACCAACCAAGGACTTATATGCATGCATATAAGCCGAACCAATGGACACAGACACCAGGGGGGTGAGGGCATGGGTGAGGGGGTGGGAGGGGGCAATGGGGGGATAAGGACACATATGTAATACCTTAATCAATAAAGAAAGAACAAAAAGAGTTGGCCTTCCTTCCCCTGGCTGCCAGCACCCAGGCTTCCCTCCAACTGCCGGCAGGCACCCGGACGGGCTTCTCTCACAGCCCCAGCTTCATCCAGAAGGTTGTCCAGAAGGATGTCCGGAAGGATGTCTGGTCTAATTAGCATACTATGCTTTTATTATTATAGATTCTCAATACTTTCTATCCCCTAAGAGTAATATTATAAATTTCAGAGTTAGATTAAGTGCTACTAGGAAGTAGGATGTGTTGATGATTCTTTTTCATAACTTCTAGAATGCTAAGAGCTAGATATATATGCAACCATGGGGTTATGTGTTTGGCAACCCAAGTCTCAGTGTAATTAAGCTACTTCAAAAACAAAATACAAATTCAACATAGCATTATGCAACTCTTAACTTTGTCCCATGAAAATCTGTGAGACTCTCTATATGACTTGAACTATATTTATTTTTCTCATATACTTTTAAGTGCAGTCTCTTAATACTTAATTTCAAGCAAACTGTACTATAATAAAATGGTCCTCAGCCATCCTCAACATGTTATGCTTTGAGAAGGCTGATGCGATGAGGGTGGAATATGAAGGACATGTGATGTTTTCATCAAGCCAAACCAGAGGAAACCCACTCCTTTCAGCCACATGGTGTCCTTCTGCGTTTTCTACCTCTTCCTTTGTGATGAGCCAGCAGACATTTATTATGAGAATCGTTGGAAGTGTCAGGCGACATTGAATGTAAAAAGCCAGATCAGCAGCAAGGAGGATGTGCAAGCCCAACATTTTGTAGATACTTGAAGTTTTGCATTCAATGCTCTTCTCCCCCCACAACCAACCATGGGAAGACAATTACTTGAGAAACAGCTTCCTGTTTGAGAATATTTAGTGTTAGAAAATTGTGTTAGCTGTTTCCATTGCTTTGAATCTTTCCACACTACAAAATGCCTAATGAAGACTTCATAGGACAATCATTTTCTCCTTGAAGCTGACCAAATAAAGGAGATTTTATATTTTAGCAGTAAAAGAGGCCTGTTATGATTTAAACATGACTCATGCACTCTAGCCCTGTACTAAATTTGTCCAGTAGTAGATGCTTAAGAAGAACAAATAAAGCAAATATATCCTTTGTGATCGTGTGCGTGCATGTGTATTAAAAAGTCAGAATCTAACATTTTTGGGGGGTACTTTTTGAGACTGTAATCAAAATCATTCTTATTTTGAAATTAATTATAATATGAGACTGTTTTTTGGTTGCAATGATTCCTTTTTATAATAGTTTATAGCAAAATACATAGTGCATTTTAATGTAATTTAGCTGCCAATTGAATCAATATTCTTAGTTCTCCTTACCTTTCACTTGATCTAAATGTGGAAGAATAGAAATTAGTAAGCAATTTTATCACTATATGCCTTTATCTAACTTGTGACAACACATCTGCATCCTATTTTAACACAACTACCCTTTTAAAAAGTCTATGTATTCATTGCAGTAAAGGACCATTGGGGTCTCATGATTTATATTGGCTCTTTAACCCATCAGAGGACAGGATCATTCATCCTCTCATGAGCTCTATAAAAGTTATCAGTATCCACCTGAAAAATAATAATTTTTTAAATCTTATATCTAATTGCTTACGCTCTGGAGTCCAATTCCTCGCCTTGAGTCACTGCTCCACCATTTACTCTGTGACTTTTGGCAAAGTTGACGTTTTTTTGCCCTTGGTTTTCTAATGTAAAAATGATAATAATACTTATACAAACACCCATAGGGCTACTGAGTGAATTAAAGGAGATAATAAATGCCAGGGACTTAAAATATTACCCAGAGTAGGGCAAGTGCTTAATAAATATTAGCTATTGTTATTATGATGAAAGTGGTATAGATGGCATAAAAATCACCGAATCAATGTTCACCTCCAAATCCTTTCTCTCTTCATATCACTAGAACCTGAATAGCCAGAAGTGGCAACAAATTGACTCAGAGGTAGAGAATGCAGAGAGTCTGTCTCAGCAGATCACTAGGTAGAGATAACACATTTACGGAAGTCATTTGAAATGGCCATAATACCAGATTTCAAGAAATGCAAATACACTTGTACTGAGAGGCAGGAAGTTATCAGTTCCTATGAAGACCTACGTCCTGTGTAATTTACCCATGATCTCAGTATAAGTAAGCATGTTTCTGAAAATACTTGGGATTGGAGGGAATTTTATTCTCTCATATTTCCATGCTATCTTTTATTAGCTGTCACCTTCACACAGGCCTTCCCTGACTACTCTGTGTACAACTGTAATACCCTTCCTACCTCCTAGCATACCTTATCCCATTATTTTTTTCAATATATTTTTATTGATTTCAGAGAGGAATGGAGAGGGAGAGATAGAAACATCAATGATGAGAGAGAGCTATCGATCGGCTGCCTCCTGCACGCCCCACACTGGGGATTGAGCCCACAACCCAGGCATATGCCCTGACCAAGAATCAAACTGTGACCTCCTGCTTCATAGGTCGATGCTCAACCACTGTGCCACATGGGCTTGGCCTTTATCCTATTATTGATTTAATTCTCCATTGCACTCAGTGTTTTTGCTATAGATTGAATGTTTGTCCCCCCCAAAATGAACATCTTAAAGCCCTAGCCCTTGGTATGATGCTATCAGGAGGTGGGGACTTTGACAAGTAATCAGGCTATGATGAGGTCATGTAGATGGATCCCTCATGAATGGGATTAGTGCCCTTCCGAGAGTCAGAAGAGAGCTTACTCTATCTCTCTGCTCTCAGACATGCAAGGATACAAGTCAATAATCTGCTACCTGAAGAAGGGCTCTCATCAGAATCCAACCATGCTAGCATCCTGTACTTGAACTTCCAGATTCCAGATCACTGAGGAATAAATTTCTGTTGTTTATAAGCCACCCAGTCTATGGTATTTTTGTTATAGCAGCCCAAACTGATTAAGCCAACCTTCTTATGCACTATATAACTTATTAATTCATTCTGTTTAATGTCTGGCTTTCCCTATTAAATGTTAGCTTCTTTGCATAGGAATTTTTGATATATTTTTCAAAGTTTTATCCTCAGTACTTACAACAATTCTTAGTGCATAGTAGGCCCTCACGAATATTTGATGAATGAATAAACAAGTCCAGAATTAGATGGATATAGTCCTAATCAAGTCAATAGCTAAAGACTACTATCAAGATTCTGATCTCTTCCACCTCTCTGCTCTGCCATTCTTAGTGTGGGCTTTATGCTAAAGTACAAACTTATTGCCCTTGGTTTTTCTAATATGAAAAATAGTAATAATACTACTACAAACTACAATAGGGCTACTAAATGGATTAAAGGAGATGATAAATGCCCTTTTTAAGAGCAAGAAAACATTCACAGAAGGTTCTCAATAGATTTCCCCTCATACCTCATTGAATTGAACTTGATCAGTTAAACTAATTAGCATGAAGATGAAGAGGATTTCTTTAAATATTAGAGAAATGAGATTTTCCTCCTAAAATGGCAAAAAGGATCATGTCCCTCAAGGGTAAATACTTGAACCAATTTGGTAATCCATTGGCAAAGCAGAAAGCCTGGATGGGTAGACAGAGAGTGGGCAAGTCATGTCTGCTGCATTATCTGATCTCTGCTCCTATGCACTTTGAAGTGAGTGGTAGTAAGACTAAAAGCTTTCAAAACAATTTCAAATTATTCTGTCCTTAAATACAAACAAAAATAAAGGGAAAGCAGTCCCACATCCAAATAGAGTGAATTGGTCTGCTCCACATGGGAGTGGATTTAGGGAACATCAGTCAACAATGAAAAGCAAACAAGGTGAGTTTTTAATTTACATCCTACTGTCTCGATGCTAACTCTGATTCACAGAGTTTGAGTGACTGTGATCTAAACAAATGTGTCCGTGAACTAATCTTCTCCAAAAATGTCCACTTACATTTCCAAATGTGTTTGATATGTTCATACTACAAAGCTTTGTTATCTTTTTAACACAAATGGTCCCATTTTGTTGGCTCTTCTAGTGGCCAAGATAAAAAATAAAAAATGACTACTTTTATGGATATGAGAAGTGATGTGTTGAAATGTTTTATTGGGTTCGGTTCCATTTGGTAATCTTTTTTTAATAGTTGGAGGGCAGATGTGAAAAGAGTGAAGTTTATAAAAACATCTTCTAGAAACTAAAATAGCACACTTGAATACTTGCTCAAATATGCAAGGAAGAAATTGAATTTGGGTCTTAAATGAATAGACTTTATATTTAAATAAACTATTTATTTTAAATAATACAGCTTCATTGTGAAAATTTCAGTATCTAGTAATTATTATTTACTTTCTTAATCTCCATCTTTAGTTTGATTTTTATGTGTTTTACCTTATTATTGACATCTATCTGTAAGGGAGGAAAAGTCATTGCCACAAAAATGGTAAATGTGAAATTAGGCCATTTTGATAAACTGTAATACTTCTGATTTAACTCCTATGTTGGCTAGGATGAAAATGATGAATGACTGAATTTAACATTTTAATTTCCACAGGTAATTGAGAAACATGTCAAATTTATTTCTTAAAGAAATATCGAGTGCTCTCCCAGACAAGTGTGGCCTTAAAGCAGAATTTATGAGGAATAGGTATTTCATAGGAACACATACCCTAGTATTTTATTTTGAATCCTTCAATATTAATTACTTTTAATGCATTAGGCCTTTCTGCTGACTCTATTACAAGTACTTCAACACTCCACACTGTCCCCTGAATGCCATCTCCCTTGTCTATTTTCTTTTTTCCATAGCACCTATCACCTTATGTACCATGTAATTTACTTAAATATTCCATTTATTTATTAGAAGTTAAAGCTGAAATGCGACAGATGATTTAGAAGGCCATAAAGATAACACAAATTCAGCAAACAAAATAATTAGGTGGCAGAGATTAAAAAAAGACTTCTAACATATTAAATTGGCTCATTTTTTTTTTTGCAAAAGCCAATAATATTTGTGTTTTAGGTTATCAGTATTATGATTTATGTAACAGGTTCTGCAAACAAATCAGATAGTAACAAATGTCTACATTGAACACTATGCATCGAAGATTTCCTGCTTGAAACAGAGCACTTCTATTCATCGACCTACATACTGAGTTAATAGAGAAGACAAGGCAGATAAATGATCAAAATACACAGAAAGCCTAGATGTGAGGATGTTCTTGGGTAATGCTTTCACAGAGGTGCTGCTAAGAAAACCCCCAGAATAGAGGATTCCAGCCCACAGTCAAGTAAGAAGCTATCTCTGTGTGGGAGGCTGTCAAACAGCCTGGCCAAAATACAGCAGGCCTCTTCTGTGGCTATGATTACAATCACTAATTCCATTCAAGTTTATGTTCAACTTGATAAATAAAAGATAATAATCATGAGTCTTCTACTCATGATACAGGATGAATTGCTCTATTAAACAAGGAAATGTAATAGTCAAAAGCTTGAGTCATGAGAGACAGCAAATTCATATTTTTCACAATGAAAAATTATTGAGCACATAACATACAAATTATGATATCCTTTTTTAAATTTTTTTTTAATTTATTGATTTCAGAGAGGAAGAGAGAGGGAGAGACAGAAACATCAATGATGAGAGAGAATCATTGATTGGCTGCCTCCTGCACACCCCCTACTGGGGTTTGAGCCCACAATCTGGGCATGTGCCCTTGGCCGGAATTGAACCTGGGTCCCTTTATTCCGCAGGCCGATGCTTTATCCATGAGCCAAACCAGCGAGGGCAAATTATTATATTCTTAACTAAGAATCCACTTATCTTTTGACTGAGAGGTAAAAAAAAAAAAAAAAAGTAAAGATGGGACACTTCTGCACAGCTAAGTAAAATCCATTGACTGTATCAGATTCAGGTACATCCCTAATGCCTTCAGGCATAGACTTCAGGTAGTGCCAGAACTAGGGTGTCAGGCTCAATATAATCTGAAAGACCATAATGCATCCACACTTACACTTCAGGCTATAATTTCTATAAACGTAATAGAATTGTGTAGTTCTCTTCTTTTCAGTCTTTTGATATAAGAAACTAACTTGTATGCATTTCAAGTACTTATTTACAAACAGAATGGCAGGTCATTTTATCTGAGCAAATATTGCTCTTATTCCTATAGCAAAACATCTAAGGTTGTAACATGTTTTCTGGGATATTAATTTCCAACTTTATAGAGGAACGCTCTACAACAAAGAAGAAAGAAAACCGAAAGAGGAACTAATTTAAATCAGCTTTGTGGTATTTAGATGGTATCTTATTTTGTTCTAAAATACTTTTATTTTGTTTTTAAGTGACTTCATTTTGGCCTTGAATATAAAGAATTCCATATGTGTGGGGAGTCAAGTAAGTTTACCATGACCTGGTCAAATTGTATTCAGTCATTTAAAATAGAAATTCCAGTAACAATCAGAGAAATAGGAATTGCCCACCATATAGGGTTTATAGAGCTTTGGTGTTGAAAATCGTGAATGCATGCTAATATATTATAAGGTAATATACGAATGTAACCCTACTCCTAATTATCCCTTAAAAGTGTCAATGGCAACAGAAATAAAATTCAGGGGAGCCAGATATATATGTTATGATATAAAACAAACAAAAATGATATCACTTGTGGGAAATTGTGAAATTATCTCTCAATGTAAGCAATATATGTGTAAAAATACAATGACAATCTTTGAAATCAATATTGCAACAACAAAAGGTACTAAGATCTCAGCCTTCATACATATTAGTATCTTACTAAAGATATTCAAAATATGCTAGATGACCACTCAGCAGGTATTTTATAAACTTACTCAATTATGCTTAATGGCTGGGTATAAGGAATAAAAAACCTTTAAAAATTTCTATCTCTTGAGAAGCTATGATTTGTAACTATTCAAATTATATATTAATAATCTCTAATAATTACCACATACATGAATACCCTGTTTTCTTCCAAACAAATCTGTGAAATAAAACAGCAAAATCAAAGCAACATAATGTCCTGGCCCATGAAAAATAAACATGTCTTTCTCCATTTCTTTGATAATTGTTTCAGTTCTCTCAATCCAGCTTCTGTTTCTGAATTTCCTCTATGATTTTTTTTTTTTGGTCACATTGTCAGTTGGTGACTCATCTCTTCATTCTCATTGAAAAAACAAATGTGGTTTGATGTTGTACATCACATATTTTTCTCTGTTTTCTAGGTGCTTTCATTCCATTAAATGAAATATAATGGAATGAGCTTTCATTCCATTAAATATACTGAGTTTTTGTTCTATTAAAAAATTTATTTTTACCCTTTCAAGGAACACCAGATCTACTGTTTTCTAAAAGTTCTTTATAGCCTCTGTATTTTTTGACATGATTTGCTTAAGAGATTCTGAATATTTCTCCTGGGGTCTTAATAGGATATTCCAAAGACTCACAGAATATTAGAACTAGAAAGGAGAATTTAGCCCAAATAGCTTATGAAGAACTCAATACTTAGAAAATGTAAATGGCTTAGTTAAACCAACATCTAACAAGGAAGAATGAGAACTCAGACTTCCTCATCCCCATTTTAATATTCTCTTCGGAATACAATATTGCCCTCCAAGATATACCAGCATTTGAACTTCTCAGAAATAAGTACTTAAATAATGCATCCCGTAGATCTGCAATCTGTAATTATGTATTAAACACCAAAATAGAGTTTTTAATATAGTGAATAAAAAATCAGAAATCTTGTGTAAAGTATTGCAATGGGGTTTAAGAGCTGGATGGAGGGATGTCTATATATATAAAAGCCTAAGCGACTGTTTGACCGTTCGACCAGTAGCTATGACGCGCACTGACCACCAGGGGGCAGATACTCAATGCACCTGCATGGAAACATGGAACAGACTGATGAATCTCAGAGGGAAGTGGGGAGTGGGGAGGGCGGGAAGAGATTAACAAAAGATCTTGTATGCATACTAGAGGCCCGGTGCATGGATTCATGCACCGGTGGGGTCCCTTGGCCTGGCCTGCAGGGATAAGGCCGAAACTGGCAGTCCGACATCCCCCAAGGGTCCCACATTGTGAGAGGGTGCAGGCCAGGCCAAGGGACACTAATCTTTCAGGTATTTGCCATTATTCTCAGTGAGAAAATGGCCATTTGTTTAGTGCTCACTATAAACCAGACCCTGAATTTCAAATGCATTATCTGATATAATCTTTACATCAATTCTGTGAGATAGGAAATATACTTTCCTAATTAAACAGATGAGGAGATTGAGCCTGAAAGGATTAGGTAACATATTTGAGCCCATAGTCAGTAACTGTGCTGGTATTCATATCTGTCTTAATGCAAGGCCTTTCCTCCTCTACCTCACATCAGAACTGGAAAAACATCACTGTGAATTTATATGGATTTATCTGGTATGTAATGTTCTTGAAAGTCCTTCAACTATTTTGGATGCCAAAGTAGTTTAAAGATGAGAGAAAAGGATGCTATGCTCTAAATGCTATTACTACTCTGTTTCCATTTAGCAGTCAAGTCAGCATGGAAAATTCCTGATATAACATATAAAAACAAAGTGCCAAAGTACATTAGAAGTGCAACTGGGTAAAAGGAAACGTGAAATGTGTTTGAGAGGACCAGGAAGAGTTCGTTTAAGGATAAGGATTTCCAGAATGCTTTAAAAA